>NC_053428.1:6668181-6968181 GCF_007990345.1 Gossypium hirsutum
TCGTGATTTAAAAGAATTATTAAGCAAATTGGGTTAAAAACGAGAAATCGAGACCTCGATTTCATAAACTGGGCCAAAAATATTTTTATAAATATTTAAAAAGTGTTAATAAGTTAGTATTAAAGTTTCGTTAGAAAATTTTAACGTTTTGATAGTTAATTAAATAAAAAGGACTATATTGAAAAAAGGTGCAAAACTTACTAGAGTGATTAAATAGCTTAAGTGATAGTTGAAGGAGGACTTAAAGGGTATATTAGCCTAAATAAAAATGGCTGAAATGTATAAGCAAGAAAAAAACAAAGAAATTAAGTGATTAAGGGGTAAAATAGGAAATAAAATAAAATTTAAATAGATAAAAAAGGGACTTAATAGAAATCTAGATATTTCTTCACAAATCTTCAGCCAAAAACACCATAGGAAGTCCCCCAAGAAGCTGTTTTTTCATATTTCTACTCCAAGTGAATTAAATTCTTGTTTATTTCTTGAAATTTTTATTTTTTTGAGACTTTACAACTAGGTCCAACTATATGTTTCATTTGTTTTTTATTTCATGGGTAATTTTAAAAGTTACCATTGATGAGTGCTATTATTTTATGATGAATTAACATGGATTTGAAGCTTTAATTTGTTATATGATGATTTTATTAAGTAATTTTGATAGAAATTGATTTTAGGGCCTAATTGTGAAAAAGCTAATAATTAGGGTTTGGTATTGAAATTATGAATATAAAAGGCTGTATAATATATAAAATGTTAATTGAGACAAATTAGCTCAGTTGATGGGTTTATTGACGAGGGACTAAATTGTAAAAATTATAAAAAGTTAGGGTAAATATGTAATTTCAAAAATTAAAGGGTATAAATTGTAATGTGAAATGAGGCTGAAATATATGCTAATGGATAAATAATTTTATATTTTAGATTAAGAGCCCAAAGAAAATCGTGGAAAAGAGAAATTATCTTAATAATTCCTAAGCTATAACAAATTTTACAAATTAGCCCGGTAAGTTCGTATGGTTAAATTTATAATGTTATTTGTTAAATTTATGAATGTTAATATGTATTTATTTATTTTATTTTTTGAAAATAAACCTATTGTAAAAATTATGAAATTGAATTAAATATTCGAAGTAAACGAAATGCAGGATTGAGTACAATCGTTCATTTCAAAAGAGGAATTGACGGTAAATTACCCAAGTAAACCAAGGTTCAGCAATTTTTAAAAACTTTCATATTTGCTGTCTGTTTAGTTCTCATGAGCTTCAGTCAACTCATATGAGTTTTAGTTCAACCCTTTTGGGTTTCAGTTTAGCTCTTTTGAGCTTCAGTTTAACCCTTATGGGTTTCCGTTCAGCTCCTAAGAGCTTCCGTTTAACCCATACGGGTTTCCGATTAGCACTTATGTGCTTCTGTGTAGCCCTCGGGCTTCTGTTTACAATGTACTCAAATCCATAAGAAGTTCTCTGGTTTGATAAGGATTGGTAAGTGCCACATGAAATTTATATGGAAGAATTTAAGTTATTATTGTTATTGAGCTCAAACAAATGAATTCATCAACTGAGTTGTGATTGGCAGGAAATGTTTATGAAATGATTTACCTAAATGATTTGTTATAGTATGTTATGTAAGATTTATATTTTAAGCCAATGAACTTACTAAGCTTCATTAAGCTTACTTGTGTTGTTCAATGTTCTTTGTAAATTTCAAGAAGTTCGAAGGATCAAATCAACACATCGGGACACACTATCCAAATTACTCTAGTAGATTTTGTAATACAATTTATGGTTCATATAACATGTATAAGGTTGGATAGAAAAGAGTTAAACTTGAATTATGATTGCGAATGATATATACATATGTTTGTATGCATACAATTAGTACTGGTATTTAGTAAATCAATGAATGAAGTTATTTTGGTAAGTCTATATCATTGAGTTTTGTGACGCCTTAATATGTTAAAACAAGATCTTTGGCTTGCATTGGTTGTTTGGTTGGGATATATTAGTATATGAGAATTTTGTGTGCAGGTTTGTATCACAAGGCCTGAGAAATATGGCCTTAAAATAGCTTATTTTCTGTAATATCCCGAATTAAGGCCTAATCGGAATAATGGTTTTGTGACCACAAATCCGAGATAAAAATAATTACTTTATAATTATTTTGAGGTTTATGATATGATTGCATAATTGTGTGAAAATTTCGTGAAGAAATTTTTGGCATAACGAGTTTAATTTAAAGTTAGAGACTAACTCGAATAAGTTGCAAAACTTGCATTCTAGAAGTTTTTAGTATGAAATTGCTTTGAAATATTAATTAGGAGGTTTTAAATGGTAATTTGACCAATTTTAAGTTCATGGACAAAATTAGGACATCGAAGGAATTTTTGGAAAGTTTAGTAGTAAGGGCATTTTGGTCATTTGAATATTAAATGAAATAAAAATAGGAAAAATAACCCAAAATGATCATCTTCTCCATATTGTTCTGCCGATTTTTGCTCTCCTCCATAACTGGGGTTTCTTCAACTTTCAAACTTCATAGTAAGTGATTTCAAGCCTCGTTTTTAATGATTTTTATGTTTTTGAAATCCCGGTAGCTTGATTTAGCTTATGTTAACAATAATTCAACCTATGGTTCATATTTGGAAAAATACCCATAGGTGAAATTTGTGTATTTTGGTGTTTTATGACAGAATATGAGGTTTTAAATTTTGTTAGACAACTTGTGCTACTCGGTTTTGAGTAAAAACGAGTAAAAAGGCTTAATCGGTAAAAATATTTAGTAGTCATAAATACATGTTAGAGTGAGAATTTGATGTTGCCATAGAAGGGAAAAATGATCAGAATGTCATAAAACATAATAATAAGGGATGAAGTTTAATTCCCGAGCCTAGGGGCAAAAGTGTAATTATGCAAAAGTTTAGGGGCAAAATGGTAATTTTGCCAAAGTTCGTATTAAGGACTGTTTTAATGAATGTATGTATTAAATAAGATTAATTTGGTATTATAGATCAAGAGAAACGAGATTCAAGTTGTGATCGAGGGAAAAACAAAGTTTACGAGGAATAGGCTCGATTGTTAAAAATTTTGTACCGAGGTAAGTTCATGTGTAAATAAGGTAGCATAATTGTTATTTTTAAGTTATTGATGTTAAATATATGATATGCTGATTTTTATCATGAAATATATGCTTTGTGGTTATTTTCGAATAAAATGCAAATTAAGTGTATTATTTGTTAAATATAAAGTGCTACCGAGTATTGGTTTCGGTATTTTACGGAAGATGGCAAGGAGATGTGTTCGAGGAAAATCCCGTTTGAACCTTAGGAATAGATTAGGATACAAGTGACATGTCACTAGGATGGTTGAACATCCGAACTCGTTGAGTTGAGTCCGAGTTCACTTATGGATGTGAAATGTCCGAACTCGTTGAGTTGAGTTCGAGTTTGTGAGATGTAACTAGGCATCCGAACTCGTTGAGTTGAGTCCGAGTTCACTTATGGATGCGAACGCCCGAGCTCGTTGAGTTGAGTCCGAGTTCACTTATGGGCGGGTTACATGGTAGCTTGGCTACAAATGTGGCACTTATGTGCAAATTATCCATGTATCCGAGTTATATTCCGATGTGTTCAACGGGTAAAATTTCTAGTGAAATGGAAGAACACTTAAGATGCAGGTGATGTATTGGTAAGTATTGTGAAATGGACACTTTGGACAGGTATGTACTTAACCTTCGGGTTGAAAATAGATACAACAACGATAAGGTGGTAAGATGATTAATGATGTTTAGAAATGTGATATATGTTTTGGTGATACCATGCTAAGGTTGTTTGGTATAATTGTATTGTTATGTTACTTGTTATTTGCATATAGAGGTGTGCATGGGCTGGGCGGCCCGGCCCGGCCCGAAGGCCCGGCCCGAAGGCCCGCCCGAAAAATGGGAGGGTTTGGGTAAAAATATAGGCCCAAAAAACAAGCTTGGACAAAAAACGAGGCCCGTTTAGAAAACGGGCCGGGCCTCGGGTAAGATTTTTTTGGCCCGGCCCGACCCGGCCCGATTTTAATATTAAATTCTTTTAAAAATTTTTTATTTTTAATTTTAAATAACTTTATTACTTTTACTTTACTTTTTTTGTTGTTTTGATGTTATTTTGATATTGTAAAACTTTTGTTATTAATATAATTTAATTCTTAATTTAGTTTTAATTTGTTTCAATTTTTCAATTTTAATATAATTACTTTTTTATTATATTTTTAATTTATGTATTATTTTAATAATTATTTTAGTCCCATTATTTATTTATTTTTTGTTTTAATATTTGTTTTTATGTTTTAAATGTATTTGATTTATTATATTTTAAAGTTTTTTATTTAATAAAAAAACCAAAAAAAAAATTAATATGACCGGGCCGGGCTCGGGCCTACCATTTTTTTCTCGGACCGGGCTTGGATAAATTTTCAGGCCCATATTTCGGGCCGGGCCGGGCCCGGGCCTTGAAAAAGGGCCGAAATTTTTATGGGCCCGGCCCGGCCCATGCACACCTCTATTTGCATATGACTTACTAAGCATTTATGCTTACTCCCTCCTTTTCATTCACTGTAGTTTTGAACAAGCCGGCTTAGGAATCGGGACAGGTCGAAGGTTCGATCACACTATCCGAAGGACTCTTTTTGGTAAATGGCTTGTAAAACTTAAGTATGGCATGTATAGCAATACACCTATTTTGTGTAAATAATTTTGTGATATGGCCATGATTTGGTTGAGAAAATGCTTAATAATGATAAGTCATGAAAAATGCTAAGTTAGATCATGTTTGATGTCATGGAAGTTTAATATGTTATCTAAATCATAAAAACTCATGAAAAGATGAAATTTGTCATAAACAGAATATTGCAGCAACACTGACATGAGTTTGAAAATTTACTAAAAATCATAGAAATTGAATTTGGTGATGGATTAAATATGAAATTGAAGCCTAGTGTGTCTAGTTTCATATAAAAGAAATGAAACAAGTAAAGGAATTATATGTTATAAGATATTTTAATTTTAGTGAAACAGGGCCAGAGCGATTTCTGGATCCCCTATTCCAACTTTAGAAATTTACCATAAATTGTACAAAAATAATTAGGTGGTGTATTTTATATTCTTGGAATCCTTATTGAGTCTAGTTTCGTAATAAATAAACAGAATAGTCATATAAACTTTTCACAGAGAGAAATATGGTTCGTAGTAAACAGAGGTCAGTCCAATCAAGTCCTGAAACAGGGGTAACTTTAACTAATAAACTGTATTAATTAGCCCAACCAAAAATTCTAGAAAAAAATTAGTAAATAGATATATGAGTCTAGATTTAAGGAAAATTTACGGATATTGATTTCGAGTTTTTTAACTCGAGATATGATTTTTCTTGTAACTGTGACGCAGGTAGCTAGAAAGCTGTGAATGTAGAAATAAATGATTCGAAGTTCTTAATTCGATAAATTATGTTCGGTAACACCTCAAGCTCGACTCCGGTGACGGTATCGGGCGTGGGGGCGTTACATTTTCGTCCACACGGGTAGAGACACGAGCGTGTGTCTCAGCCGTGTTTGACACACGGCCTAGCACATAGGCATGTGGTCCGGCAGTGTGTCCTCTGCACCTTGAAATTTCAAAATAAAATGCCCAGGTTTTTACACACGGCCTAGCACACGAGTGTGTGACTTGGCCGTGTGACTCCTGCACTTCACACATAGCCTAGCACACGGGCGTGGGTTGGTCGTGTGACCCAAGTCAGTAGCTACCTAAATTTGGACATGGGTTAGGACACAACCATGTGTTTCACATTGAATGCTCACACGGCCTAAGACACGGGCGTGTCTCCTGATCGTGTAAGCCACACAGTTGGTCACACGAGCGTATGTCCCCTGCTCTTAAGAAAAATTTTAAGATTTTGGAAAAACTTTCTTGAGTGTTCGATTTAGTCCCGATTCACTTCTAAAGTATATATCGAGCCTCGAGGTCCCATCTAAGGGACAATATGAGTGATATATGAATAATTCTTTATATGTATATTAATGGTTGTGAAATGTTCGTAATTAGTCCGTAAAGTTTGGTAATGCTTCATAACCCTATTCCGGTGACAGATAAGGGTTATAGGTGTTACACACATATTCTTTTATTTTCCATTATTTACTTTATTATCAATATTTCCTTGTAAACTTTTTATAACTTTCCAATTTAGTAACTTTTTTTAAAAAGTTTTTATTCATTATTAAACAATTTTTCTTTCACAACTCACTTAATTCACATAATTAATTCCACTATCTTATTTTCCAATCAAATTTCTATGTATTTCACTTGTATTATTTCTACCACGTGTAGTTCTCAAGTCTTTCAATTTAGTCCTTGTCCCATAAAATTTCATATTTTCCCATGATTTCACTTATCTAATACATTGTATATTTTTCACTAACACATAACCCAACTATTATACTTTTATTATAATTTCCTACTTCACATAGTAAATTATTTCACACTATTTTTATTTTTATTTACTTAATTACCAATTAGTTTACAAAGATCACATTTTAATCTTTAAATAACAAGGAAGTTCATAGGTACTTACCTCTTTTCTATCAAAATCTCTTGTTTTGCTCTTCTCCTACCACTTGATTCACTTACTCAACTTCTCTCTTTATTAATATGTCAAAAACACAATATTTCCTCATGAGAAATCTTTACTTTAACATTATTTTTATGCTTTTCTATCACTACTAAACTTAAAAAAGCATAAAACCTTAACATCCATACCTTATTCTCTTGAAACCAACCTTTAATTTAACTCTCTCTCTCCTCCAACTTCTATTTTCTTAAATTTAACTTTATATTCTAGCTCCCCATAGTTTCCTTATTATTTTTCTCTCTTGCTGGCTATTGAAATTCTCTTAATTTCTTAGTGAAAATAGTAGATTTTTGGTAAAAAGACCAAATTATAAAGAAAAAATTTTATTTCTTTTTCTTCTTCTCACGTTGAGAACATGGAAAGATTATTCATCTTTCTTTTCTTATATACTAAGTAAAATAATAAGAAAATATAATTAAATGTCAAATCAAAATATTAATAAACTAATATTTATTTAATTAATCTAAAATATCACCAACATCATCATTACTTTCTTGCTAGATGATCTTTTTGCCTCTCATGATCTTTCAAAATTTCTCCATTGAATCATCACTCATTTTAATAAAATTATAATTTAACCCTTCATACTTTTTTCACTTATTTAATTTGGTCCTAATTCATCCATTTTCCTTAATTTTTAAATCCTCTCACCCATAAAATATTTGCACTATTTGCTTTCAATTTTTTCATATTTATACTTTAATCTCTCAAAATTTGAGTATTTACTTTTGAACCACAAAACTTTTCTTACTTTTATAATTTAGTTCTTTCTTGAATTAATACATCACAATATTCTTCCTAGCCAAATTTTGTTGATGCAACTCAAATTTTTCCTTTTTATCATTTTATTTTTTTATTTTACTATATCAAAGATAATATCTCACTTTTTTACTGTAACAATTTTCAGATTATTATGAGAAAATAATAGTAGTGCTAATAATAGAGTTGACAAGGTGGTGGTTTGTAGTAATGTGAAAGAGGCGGCTCATCAATTTCATTATCCAAACCAAGAAGTTGGAAAATTATTTTTCACATTTGATTTTTTCTTTTTGGTTCTCACATTTGATTTGAAATGACTAAAAGAAGCACATGTCCTCTCTTCAAAGTTGATGTGTCCTTGCCTCTCCTTTTCATCTTAACTATTTTTTCTTAAAATATCGAAACAAAGCTTGAATTTATAAAATTAAAAACACAAGAAGGGTTAAATCTTAAAATTATAAATTGTGTTATTATTTATATAATTTTGATTTCATAAAATTCTCACAAAATTTTTACATAATTATTGATATAACATTATTTTATATTTGTATTATATATAAAAATAATTTTATTTATTTAATAAAAAAATAATTTAATGTTTTTATTTTTTTAAATATATATTTAAACCATAATCAAAATATCATGTGTATAATATTACCAAATCAAAATTAATGTATCCTAATCTAGAAATTAGGTTGCCAACTTTCTGCTCCATCATTACTCCTCTGTGCCTTTGTTTCATAAATTCGAAAACAACAGGACCCAGCTTCCAGCGAAATCCTTCTTTATTGCCTCACAATTAATCCTGTGAACCGCTCTATCACTATTGCCAAAGAAGCCCACAGGACCTGTCCTCCTTGTCCTCCTCCAATAAAAACTCAAGCTGTGAGCTTTGTTACCTTACCATTTTTCTAAGTTAATCGCCTCTTTTGGTGGTAAATTTTTATGTTTTCAAATTTGAACCCATCATTATCTACACTTCGTTTCCAAACAATGGCAACAAGACTTGCTCCATAAATTACTTAATAGCAGTGATATACAACAATATGGGTGAAATAAGTTTAATTGAAGGAGCTAATCCATAAAAAGAGCTCTCCATGAAGAAAATATGGACGAAACATAAACCCCCACCTCCAGAGTCCATTAAAATTTCCCAGCATTAGGAGGCCACATATGTAACCTCAAGTAGATGCAACCAAATTATCAACTAAAACTCTGCTCATTGCATGCTCTGCAGTTGCATGTTCCCTTTTATCTGAGACAGAAATTCAGCAACCAATCGAGCTTGGGGAGGGTTCAGTGTAGTCATTGACAACAGATATTTATGCAAGAGTTCCTGGTTTTGTCATGATCTTAACTGGTTTCCCAAGTTCTGATTTATCTTCCATTCTTGCAATCTCAAGAGCCTTTGCACAAACGGGAAATCCCCGATCATCCCAGGACTCCAGTATCACACCAGAACCTATGCAGGTTTGTCCCTCATAGAAGGCTGCAAACTGCCCAGCGGCAAGACCTTGATCATCCTCATATAACTGGACAACCGCAATATCGTCATTGCCATCTTCACCATGCTCCATTTTAAAATTGCAGTTATAAAAGCCAGGACCATGTCTGACCTGAAGAGTTCAGACAAGTTAAGCTAAAATTGAACCATTATACTAGCAGTAAAAATATTTCCACAATTATGCTATTTCAAGACTGTCAATGAATAAAAGATTGTTTTACCTTGCATTGGAGCTGATCAATATGGTTAGGAGGTGACCCACTAAACCACTTCAAAGAGCCAACACGAAACACACGCCTTCTTTTGTCCAACGAGAAATAATTTCTTGACACAAATACAACATTATTTTTTACATCCTTCTGAACCACATACCTGAGGGAAACATAAAAGATACGGTTGGAAACAAGATCAAAAAGTAGGAAGAAATGGAATTTTCAAGTGCCTAAGATCTTAAAAATATTGGAAAGCGAATTACAACAATGTCTATCAACAAATAGTCAAAGAATACAGTGATAAGTGAAGGTTTTCCTAGAATCTTATGCTCCAGGTGAGCCCCATTACATAATACCATCTTATTTTCAGTTTCCTACTTTAAATCCATATTCGAGCAGACCTAACCCCTGTTTCATGATCTTATCATCTCAAGTTGATAAAGCTAAGGTTGCATATTTACTTAATAGAAGCGTCTCTGTTTCAGCCAAGTTGTGTTGGGATGCCCAGACAATTCGGCAGAGGAATGTATTGAGTATTGATGCTAGCAAATTGAACCAACCATCAACATATGCATCTTTAAGATGTATGCAATTAATGTTATATACAAATTATCATACAAGCTTGATTTAAAAGAATCCTTCCTTGAAACTCCAAAGTATAACAAAAGGAGAAAGCACTGTTGAGCATGGGATGCTAAAGCTATTCTTCCACAAATTTGAAACAATAATTTTCATGACCCAGGATAATATGACAATGACTTACTGATAGGAAAGTTCAATAGTTATATAGCATACCAAGGTCCCCCAGGGAGACGTAGGCCTTGGCGTTGACCAATTGTGTAGAACCAAAACCCTCTATGTTTCCCAAGGAAGTCTCCTGTCTCGGCTTCTAATATGATTCCTTCCATCTCCCCAATATGCCTTGCAACAAAATCACTGAACCTTATCTATAACAAACCACCATATCCAATCAGCAAAATATTTCATATATTACTAAGAACTGTTTGGCCAATTCCAGTTATGTGCATAAAAGACCACTAAATATTTTCTAAATTTTCCTCAATTATCTCATGTAAAGTATTTGCTTCTTCATGAACCTGTTGAAAGGCTGGACTATCAGCCCAAGCCTGAAGACCTGCCCGAAATTTGGGAGGATTTGGGCAAAAAATATTAAGCCCGAAAACATGTGGTCAAACAAAAAAAAGTAGGCCCGTTTAAAATACAGCTCAAGCTCAAGCTTCAATATTAAAAGCCGTTGCTGGCCCATTTTGACTTTTATATATCATGCAATTTACATCAAATCAAATTAAATATACTATAACATAAATATTAAATAGTATGTTTAAGTTGTTTATGTTTAAAAAATTTATAAAAGAAAGAAATATATAAGGGTAGTAAATATATATAATTACTAAATATTAAATAACATAATTATATTTAAAAATAATAATAATATGGAAGGGCCTAAACAGGTTTGAGTTAGCCATTTACAAATATGGGCAGACTGGGGCAACGTTTGAGGCCCATATTTCAAGTTGGGCCAAGCTTGGGCAACTGTGTATGGTACTGATATCATGCATAGGCCTGGCCTGACCTGACCCATGAACACCTCTAAGCAGAACTTAGGGGGAAACACGTGTTAGCTTTCCTACAAAGTACCAAATTATTATCAAAAGGGGGTAAATAACTTCAATTATATATTTCAATGAAAGATTTTAAAATGCATGCATATGTGGTTTGAAACAGGTGCTAACATTATATACCTTCCCAAGAAAGCAAATTCCTTGTGAATCCTTCCTACCTTTGTTAGGCAAGTCAAATTTAGCAGCTAGTTGGCGAACTTCATCCTGTAGATAATATGGCCGTATACAGAAGAAAATCAGAACTAAAATGCAACACAATACCAGGAAAGTTAGGAAGCAAAAAGGAAACAACAAGAACACAGCAGGCGCCACCTTAAGTGAGAAACAGAGGGGAAAGTGAAAATAGCATCCAAATTGACCAAATTGGGATCAATCTAGTGCAACTCACCTTTGAGAGACATCCAAGTGGGAAAATAAGTTGTTTGAGCTGGAACTGTGAGAGATGCGAAAGGAAGTATGTTTGATCCTTGACCTGCAAAGTTAACATTATAGATCTCAGAAAAAGCCTTTTGTAGTAACGGAACAAATCATTATACCAAACTTGTATCAACAGAATATTATATTGTTGTAATTAAAAAACACATGAATTTGCTTTGCATCTTTTACTGGTACAACAATATATATATGATTCATATGTACCAAAGGAACTAATATTCCAGTAAATCACTTCTCACATGAAAATTAAATATGTAAAATATTTTCCTATCATGAATTTGAAGAATTGATTAATAGTTTCCATTAGAAAGTGCAAAGTTCTGATTATATCCAAAGCACGATATAGAACATTAAGAGAAATGGTAGAAAACATGTTTACAATGTAATTTGTCCAGAAAATGTTTAATCATGGTATCAAACTCAGGTTTTCTATATCAAAGCAAATTCAACTTCAAGCACATCCCTTATTATCTATCATATGGTTGCCAGATACATTCCCAATAAGCAAAGACGAAACATTTATACAAACCACTTGTTGAGCATCCAGTTTATATTAGTCTAACAAGCCACTATCAAGACAGCCATCAGAATTGAAAAGAACAATTGCATAAGTACCATGTCCTGTGATAGTTCTAAGATAGAAGCCTTATTGCTTTGATCAGCAGATGGGTGAACAACATTGGCATAGTGCCCAGAAGCAATATAGTCATAATCCATATTGTAGATAGCGTCCATAAATGCACCTGAAAGCCACTATTAACATAAATGCAAAATGAACATAGCATAGCTATAACTGTCACTACTACCAATTTACCGATCCCAAAAAGAAGAACAAAACACATCCAAACACCTTCTACATTGATAAATCAAAAAATCATATGGAGTCCATACCGAATTTTATTCTTGTATTGCAAAGAACATCTGGATTTGGAGTACGGCCACATCGATACTCCTCAATAATGTAGGAAACCTGAAAGAGAGGTAACTTTTATGATAAATTGGGGCAATCAATAATTACTAAATTGAGTATAAATTTATGAGTATATTGTATTTTGATAATATATTTTTATATGTTCTGATATTTTAGTGGTTTTTCTTGGGTTTTTTTTTTCTTTTGAAATTTTTGAAAATTTAAATTTAGGGTGTTATTGATAAGTTGACTTCTAGTCCATTTTATTATATTTTAGTAAAGACAAGTTGAAAATCCAACTCAAAAGGTTAAATACGTACCACATTGTTCCAATATTCATCAGTCAAATGCACAACTTGCAAAGGAACATCAACCTGAAAACCAACATGATACTAACATTCAGTTTAAGTATTCATGCTCCAATACCATGTTAGCAAAATGCTTTTCCACAAAATTAGTGTAGACAGGCACCGGTCATGCAAGAGATTTAAATGACAGTAAAGCAGATGAAAGTGGAAGATATTTAACATATGAACAATGAGGTGAGAATAATACCAAAAAAATTTGCAAAATCATTTAGAATATAAATAAAACTCAACAAAAAAATCTACATGTCCAAAGATTTTTGAATAGTTGCATTTTATCCAACTCAGCCGTTCCACCTTCAACCAAGATAGATTTTTTCAAAAATAGAAAAGAACAATGATAAGAACTATTCTTAAAATAAAATAACCTGATCACAAACAGCCCTAGCATACTTCAAATCTTCTTCCCAGGGGCATTCTGTCCAGTAGTTCTCAAAGTCTTCCTACACAAAACCAAGCATCAGGTCAAGTCTTTTAGTTTCTAGTGGATAGAAAAAAACCTTCAAAAAGGACCTCAACTTGCATCCATACGCTTCCAATGCATTTTCCAAAACAAGCTACTACTATATCTTGACACTTAGCATGCTTTAAAGTTAAGTCCAAAAGTAAGCTACAGAAATTTTATCATGCCACTGTTGAACTTCTACTTATTTTTGTTGATTGATGATTCAAGAGACCAACACTCCTGTCAACTGTGAGGATTCATTCTTTTATTAAACGATATCTGGTCAGTTCAATTATGAAGGACATCTTCTTTCTTTCTTTTTTTCCAAAAACTAAAAGGTAACTCTTTTCAACTGACAATATCATGCTATGATCTCTATCCGAAATTCAACAAATCAAGCAATGTGATGAAATTGCATATATGTATGTATAGATGCATACTCCATAAAGATCGTGTACCAATATTTCCACTATTTTAATTAAATTGTATCCACTACTTATATCAGTTAAAGATCATCATATAATCCAAATAAATAAGCTCATGTTACCACTCAAATTAAAAAAAGGATCTGATGTAATCAAACAGTAAGAACAAACTTTCAAAAACAAAGTTTGGATCATAAGGCAATCCTCATGCTACGTCCATAATGCCACATCCCATATGACAAAGTAAGTTGTAGACTCTATATACTAGGAAGTCCTGATTAAGTTTTCTATTAAACCCTCTTTTAATGGTTACATATGAAGTCGACAACCTTATACTCCTTTAATAACAATGCTCACAGAAATTTTTTTCTTTTTAAAAAACAATCGTAATATGATTATAGAAAATCAATTAACTACCGTTCCAAAGGACAACTTTTTACCTAGACCCAACAATGACAAACAAACATAAATAAATTTATCAGCTTGTTTATACACTTGTTTTTTTCAATGCAGAACAAAGTCAGCCACCAACGGTCCAAATTATGATCACTAACAGCCCTAAACCCTAAACATAAAAATGGATTACTTGGAACCAAATTTTGAGGTAGAAAGCAGTGCAGGAGTGACCAGCGGCATGAAGGAGACGAAGAGCGACACTGCTATCGACACCGCCGCTAAGCAGAACGGCCACTTTAAGGCGTTTATCAGGCATACAGCAGGAGAGATGGCGAGGGTCGAGTATAACGTTATTGAAAGTTGCAGCAGTGTTAAGTGGAGAAACAGGTTTAGGAGGAAGAGAATAAGATGTTGGGAGAGTTTGAGGAAATGAAGCAGTGGAAGAAGACGAGGTTGGTTTTGGGAAGTGGTAGTGAAGGAAATGAGAGGAAGGAAGCGAGACTATTGGCGTTAGCCTGGGTTTCAGTCTCAGCAATTTGGGTGAAACGATGAATTTCGCCATGTTTGGGAGGGTAAGGGTCAAGGAATAAGGAAAGAGGAAGATGGGGTTTTATGGTTTTTATTTATGGTCAAAATTTGACATCAGTCCCTGAACTAATCACAAAATTTAGAATCAGTCCATATACTTTTTCTCAACGACCTGAATCTTGAAATCTAAAAAGTAGAAGGATTTAATTTTCAAAAATGAAAATATAAGATCTAAATTTCAAGTTTACAAAGAATATAAGAACTTATGAGACATTAAATAAAATCTCAAAATGGAGATGTAAAATTTTAATTACCAGGCGAGATAATGGTTTCCCCTGGCGCCAAAACGCACACTCTTCGGTGCAGTTGAAACTAATAACAATAATTAACTTTTAGTTAAAAAATAAATACAGAGCAATAGGATTCAACGAAATGATCAAATGTTATGATATTAGCTATAAATTTTAATAATTTCAGAAAATAAACAAAATTAATATTAACACATTCACAAATAATGAATGAACAAATTTTACACCCCAAGAGAAGTAAATAATAAACTAATAATTTACCAAATAAAAATAAATGTTGTAAGTAAGTGTTTTTAAGCTGTTCTCTCAACTTTTTTTAACACTTAAAGAATTATATAGTTCATCATAATTTCTTTTTCACTTGTTTTTAAACTTACTTTTTCAGCTTTTATAGGTTCCTTAAATTATTCTAATTATGTATAACAATAAAGAAACTCTCTAATTTAATCCGCTTTATCAAATCGCTCTGGATGCCTCCATGAATTTTTATCGGCTTACAAAAACACAAGGGCCAAATATAAAACTGGTACTTGAATTTGTGCATGTCTCCCAAATTAGTATATTAGGATTTTTTTTCCCACATTGATATCTGAATTTTTTTCCCGTCAACTAAATTAGTATTTTTTTGTAACACAATTAAGTTTAGACATGTGGCACTATAGTATTGTGACACATGGCATTAATGATATCATGGTGATGTCTTAATTTTAAAAATATATTAAAAATGTCCTCTCTTTATATTCCGCCAATGGTCTTTGTCCTTTTTTTTGTCTTCGACTCTAGTTCTTCTTCTTGTTCTCGTTCGCAATTCGCTCTTATTCCAGTTCAGCACGTTTACGACAACAATAAAAACACTACACCACATCTCATTGCCGGTATCCAGAGTTCCAATCACCGTCCGAACTGATTCTTCAATGATGGTTTAGTAAGATTGTTTAATAGAATTTGTATCAAGGAAAAAAACAAAGAAAAAAGGTTGATCACCCGTATCCCTCTATCATCGATCATTATTTTCTCTCTCCCTTAATTGAAATAGAGTCTCCAATAATCGACCATCTCAAAACCACCATAGCAACACCCTCCATCACCTCACCACTCGAGCACCACCATCATTGCCCCACTCATCATCTCTACTCAACATCCCAAACCTAATAAAACCAAATAACCCAAAATCATTAACAAAAAATAAAAAAATAAAAAGGAAAAAGAGAAGCAAACATAGAAAAGAAAGTCAAAGTTTTTTTTTCTTCTTTTTTTTTAGCACATTGGCCTTCAACATTACATTTTGAGCCAAATTGATTGTTTTTTAACAGAAAATATTGATTACACTGTTAAATTTTAACGGTGATAATGTGACAATTTGACGTGGACAAAATTTAAATGATGTAGAAAAAATAATGTAATTTTAAAACATAAAATAATTATATTTATACCCTAAATTTGAAATAAAAAAACATTTAAAAATGACAAAAAAAAAAGAAATAAGTTTTTAAAGGAAAATTGAACGTCGACATTCTTTTGTCTCAATTGATGAATTTTGCTGCACATGGTCTCTCACCATGAAGCTGCCAATTTGGGGAAAGTTTATTCCAATTTTCACTCCTGATAAAAAGGTATTGCAAGGATAATCAAAACTCTGCCAAAGGAAGTTAGTGGGATCACTACCATTTCGGTCCTTCAATATGAAATTTCCAAACCCAAGGAGTTGTGCAGGATTTTATTTTTGCTTTGGGTTTTAACTTCATTGACATGTTATTTACGTGAAAGACATATTATTATTTAGTTAATTTTTTTAAAATTTTAATTTTAAAAAAATATAAAAATTATTCTAAAAGTTTAAAAATTAATAAAATTATTTTAAAAAAATATAAAAATATTTTTAAATTTAAAAATTAAAAGAAGAGAAAAATTAAATAAAAAACTAAAATGATTTTTTTAATAAAATTGGAAGATGAAGTAATTAATTATAGCTTTTTTATTTTAATAACTAAATCTTATAATATTCATTTTGATTGAAGGATCAAGAATATTCTCATAGTCTTGTTCAAAAAAAAAAATATTTGAGTAAATATCAAGACATCTAGAACCTCAACGACTCCTAAAACTGTCAACTACCCCCACTTCCACCTCTACTCCCTCCTCTTCTTCTAATTTTATTTTAGCAAAATGTCAGGTTTTGATGATTAATGTTGTACAAGAAATAATGATTACGTCTACTGGAATCAAATGGCTCAAACCGCAACAGTATTTAAGCAAATTATTATTATTTATTTTTGGTTGGAGATCAATTGCTTGCACATCATTGTCATGTAGTTGACTCTAATTTTAACAAAAGGAATTTGTCACCTCAAGTAGGGAACATGTTCTCCACATGACTTGCGCAATCTAGCGTATGTATTTAGGTGGCGACCCTACCCCTGGCTTGTGGAATCCATGCATCTCCTCCCTCTTTTGCTTCTCTCAATTTTTCTAATCCATCTTGCCTGTTTCTCTTCATATATAATTTAACAACAACTACAAACAAATATATATATATATAATTTGGAAAAGCCTGTCGTCAGTTTCTATATAAATGGATAAGTCTCTCAGTTTCCCTACAAAAAGTCAAATCTATAACCCAATGCAGCTGAATCTTTCCATTATTCTAAGTGAAAACATTAAATTAAATAATTGATAGGTATTGAACTAGAGTGTCTTCCCCTTCTCATTCTTTTAGTTATTCTCAATTTGCTACTTTAAAATATATTTAAGTTAATTATTTAATCTTAATTTATAATTTATTTATAAGAATAATAAACACGCGTAGACTCGTGTAACTTAAACATAAATAAAAGAATTAATATATACTTTTAAATACTAATGAAAGATGTTCATCAATTTTTTAAAATCCCCCATGATCGTTGAGGGTAGTTTGTATATATACATATGTAACAATTATTTCAGTTCGTCAAGAAAGTTCCAAGAAATTATACCAATCCAAGATGTGTGCATTAGCTCCTTTTCCGACCCCAAACTGGCCCTTAGTTAATCCCATTGGATACGAACACAACTATATGATGTATGAAGGCGGCAGTGAATGTTTAGAGTCATTCCTTCAATTTCCTCCATCACCACAAGAAGGAATTCCACTTGAATCTCTATCTCCTGCATCTAATTTCACCCAAACCAGTAATTCTGACCCCTGCATAGTTAAGAAACTCAACCACAATGCAAGCGAACGGGACCGGCGGAAGAAAGTTAACAATATGTATTCATCCCTCCGTTCATTGCTGCCGGTAGCTGATCAAACGGTACTAATCAATTTATGTTCAATATGGTACTTATTTATGAGTTACTTGTTTCATCCTTCATAATATCAATATGCAAACTCATTTAATATATTTGTTGGTTCAGAAGAAGTTAAGCTTTCCGGCCACAGTTTCACATGCACTGAAATATATACCAGAGCTGCAACAGCAAGTGGAGAGATTGGTTCAGAAAAAAGAAGAGCTTTTGTTAAGGATATCTGAGCAGGGTGGTGTTAAGCCTTGTGAAGAAAAAGAAGAGGCGCGAAAAAGAAACAACAGGAAGCAGGGAAGTTGTTTAGGTGGAGTTGGTGTTTCCATAAATAGGTTAAGTGATGGTGAAGTTGCAATTCAAATATCAATTCGGGAAGTTGACAAGAGAAGTGGATTATTATCTGAGATGTTGCAGTACTTAGAGCAACAAGGATTCCTCCTATTAAATGCTTCTTCTTTCGAGTCATTTGGAGGTGTCGTCTTCTACAATATTCACCTTCAGGTACTAATATCTATAACTTGTATTATATATATATTGACCAAATACACAGGCGTACTAGAGTTGTTACTATTTCTGCTTTGGATTGTGCAGATGGAATTGGAAACAAGTAGGAAAATGGGATCAGAGGAAGCTTTGAGTGAGAGGATTTTTGCACTGTGTTATAATAGGGAAGAGCTGGGACTCTAAAATCTAATAGTCGTGGTTTATAGGATCAATTTCAAAATCTAAAGAATTACTTTATTAATAATATAAAGGGCATGAATGAGCGATGTTGTCCCTGAAATTGCTTTCTGTAATTTTATGGGCATGAAATCCATTTTTCCACTTGATTAATTCGATGTCCACGGAAACTGATGAACTGCTAATATGCATATATTATTCAGTGATTGCTCAAATTTATTTATGTTTATATTGGAAAATATTTAAAAATTGATCTATTATTCATGATATTTGATTTATTTACAGGTTAAACAAAGTTCAAAAATAAATATTAATTCAACAATTATGTAGTTAAACAATTTCAAACTTAGAAGGGAGGTTGCAGTTTACTGTATGTTTTAATAAAATTTATTAAAAGAGTAAAAAAAAGAATATATTTATTTTGGTTTGGATATTAAAATTGATAAAATGAAATAAAGGAATGGAAATTCTAACAAATTTTGTTTGGTTAAATTATGGAAATAAAAATAATTAAAATAAATCTCCAATTTTATCTTTTTATGTAACCATAAATAATAATTAAATTATAAAAAAAAACTACTCATAATACATGGAAATATTTTGGTTTAAAACTTCGAATAAATGATTGTTAATCTCTATAAAACAAATTTAAATAATAGAAACCTAAAAATCCAAAAGATAATCTCTTTATTCCATATTATTATTTTATTGCGGAAATGTTTATTATGAGTAAATATTCCAGGTTCTATTTTGTTATTTTTAATAGTATTTTATGATAATATAAAGTCGAAAAATTTGTATTTAAAATTAAAATATTTAAAGTGCAAAACTGATATTTTCTTTCGTCTCACATTGTCCTAAATTTCCCTAATAAAAATATGTTATTTAAACAAGAGAATGATCATCGCTTAGCTTTTTTCCTTAATTTTTAACAAATTCAAACATATTGTTAAAGATGGAATAAGCCAGAATCTTCCCTTTCTTTCTATTTTTCCTGACAGTTTCTTTTGTTAACCACCTTCTCAAATCACAATAGATTTGCGGAAGTGGTGTTGATCATGTTCTCCTTAAAAGCGCTACCAATATAGTAATTTCATTTTTTAGTGTTTTTTAATTGCTTTTTTTAGTTTTGCTTTCAACACGTTTTGAAAGAAATTGGGCCAATTTATCATCTATTGACTTGGTTTTGAGAACTGAATTTGGAAGAATTTTTTTGGGATATCTAGCATTGTCATTAGCAGAAGTTTTTTGTTAGGCCAGTTTAACATTCACGCCTAGAATGTTATTATTAGTGGTTGGTAATAATGGTGCGTCATTGGTAGTTTTTTGGTACCCACAATTTAGTAATTCATGAGCATTGAAGTATGCAACTGTTATAACGATGAGAATTGACGGTTTTGAATGTCATTTTTGTTTTAATTTTCTTTATCAGATTTTTTTTCTTATTTGTACTTAGCTATTGTTATTTAGTAGGTTGTGTTGTCATCTTAGTTTGTTATTGATGTTTTGAATTAATGAAATTGCTATTCCTCTTAAAAAATAATAATAAAAGATAAGAGGAGTTTGTAAATATTAAAATTCTAACACTAAACTTATCAAATGCCACATTTTAAAAGTGATTGTACAAATCAATTAGGGTAAAACCTTGGGTTCATAAGTGTTTATTAGTTTTTTTGTTTTAAGAAAATAATAAAATATTAGCATATTATGTAGTAATTGTTGTATAAAAAAAATTTGGTTGTATCTAAAATAGTAAATTTATAAAGTTATAAATTGTAAGACGTTTTGTAGAAACTATGTTATAAATAGTTTATTTCCTCTATAATGTGCAGATAAATTAAGACGCATTATTCCATGATACAATGTCTTTATCTCGGATTAAAATAATATAACTGCACTTAAATTATTTTAACAAATTAGAATGAATCTAAAGAGACCCTCAAAAAGAAAGAAAGAAAGAAATATTTATTCAAGAATTGATGAACTAAATTCTTTTGTCAATTTCTAATCATTGTGTTGTCTATATATAGAGTATTAAGAGATACCTTTATGTCTTTTTGAAAAGATACAAATTTTTCTTTAAAAAAGTTTACGAATAATTTTGTCTATTAAAATATAAATACCTCTATTTAATTTGATGGCATATTCTTTATTTTTTTTTCATATTATATTATATGTATATATTTTATATTAGATATAAAATATAAAATATATAGTTTGGAGAAGAAGAACAGGGTAATCCCTCCATACAATATGAACTACCCATGCAATCTAGACTATTCTTCGGCCATAAGATGAACAACAGCATTCATTGCCTCTTTATATGTTGAAAACAGCAGACCTAAAAATTCCCTCATCGAAGACTACTGGTTCCAAACTTGTGGTAAGAGCCCATTTATTAAACTTTGTGGCACCCCACATGAGTTGGGTGGGATATGGTAGGCCTTTATTGTTTTTGGGTATGGATTACAATGTGGTCTTCTTTTGGGCTCGTTCCCCTTTAACCTTTTTTTTTCTAACCATCAATTATTATTATTATTTTATTATGATATAATGATAAATTTATCTCTTAATATTTATATTTGTTTATTTAATTTTAATTTTAATTTTATTTAAATTTGATCCTCAATCTTTCATAAAAAATCAAATTTGACTTTTAACCTTTCAAAGAGAGTAGAATTGTTGTTTTTTTTTAAATATTGACTAAAACATTAAATTTTTAAACATGGTATAATTTTAAATTATGTTATTTTTAAAATATTTTTATAATTTTAAAGTATTTTTTAACGTGATATAGAAGACAAATAGTGCCAGTATGAAGTACACATAGATTGTCACGCTAACATTGTTAAAAAATAATGTTTTAGTCAACATTTTTTTGGAAAAAAAAGTGATTTCACTCTTTCTAAAAGATTAAGAGTTAAATTTAGTTAAAAAGTAATAAAAATCAAATTGACAAAAAATGTAAACGTTGAGGGTTAAATTTATCATTATGTCTTATATTATTGTTAAACATATTTAATCACAAATCTATACTATATATTAATCATTTGATTGAATTAATGTTATGAGTCAACCTGACATCATCTCGATAGAGTAAGAATAGAAGTATCCTATTTTACAAAGTTAAGTCTATTCTTATCATTTTATATCTTTATATAGAAAATAAAAAATATATACATAATTCAAATCTAAATTCTTATAATTTTTTAATATTTTTATTTTAACAATCAAATCTAAACTGTTGTAACCATCGATGTGAATGAAGAGACATCAACATTAAAGCATAGTAATACCACCAAATTAACATATTAAGTTGTTTTATAAAACAATAATAAATATGCATTAACATCTATCTCAAGGAATGGTGAAAAACAGATTTATTATTGTAAATATACGTACCTGCTCTGTTTACCACCTCAAATCCTCAATAGCGTGATATTTTGTCTTTTGTTTTCTTAAATTTGAGAAATGGGGAGCTCTTCAAAAATAAAATAAAATAAAATTCAAGCATCCATTTGATCATCAAAGACTCACTACTCAAAAAAGGCTGAGGAATCAAATGGATGGAAGCTTACGAATTCCATTCGACATGTTTGACATGCAGGAGGAGGACCCGTACGCAGTATTAGCAACTTCAGTGCGTAGGGAGTTGGAAACCTTGCTTCCTTTACCTCATAAACGTTGCATCTTCCAAGTTCCCGACCGGCTTCGCCAGTTGAACGATAAGGCCTATACGCCTCGAGTAATTTCGATCGGTCGCCTTCACCATGGCCAGCAAATTTTCAAGCCAATGGAACAGTACAAAAGAAGGTTTCTAAGAGATTTTCTTGTACGAACCAGGGTTAGTGTTAAGGATTGTGTTATGATTGCTAAAGACAGAGAAGCCAAATTGCGTGATTGCTTTGCCCAAATTATTGAGCTCTCCAGTGATGACTTTCTGAAAATGGTCTTGTTTGATGCAGTCTTCATTGTTGAACTCTTGTTTAGGTACAATTTTGGAATGATCATATTGTTGAAAAGACAAATTAAAAGGGGTGTTGAAAAGTCAAAAAAATGGGAGGTGCAAGTGGCACCGAAAGAAAAAAATGGTAGGCAAGTTGTTTAAAGTTGAATGGGATAATTGCAATTTTGGTCCCTAATTTTTTAGGCCATTTGCAAGTTAGTCCCTGAACCTCAACTATAAATAAGCCTAACCATTTCTCATTTACACCATCCCAACCAATCTTTCTCTCTTAGTTTTCTCTCTTCTCCCATTTGAGAATTCTTAAGGAATTCTATTTGCTTGTAATATTTTGGAGATAGTAAAGTTATCATCTGGTGTTAGTGCCCGAGGACGTAGGTATAATTTACCGAACCTCGTTAAAACTCTTATGTTCTTTTTGTCCTATTTTTCTTTCAATATTTGAGGGTATAATAGTAGTATTTAATTGTGCTATTAAATTACGTTAGAAGGAATATTCTGACTAAGGAAAGACTTGGTATTTAAGAGATCCTTGTGATCCACCTCTCTTCCCTGGGAATTGAACTTTGTGTGATTTTTTAGTACAATAATTTACACGCTTCCGACCCTATTGGAACAACAAGTGGTATCAAGAGCCGAAGGTTAATCGTAGTATGCTCTATGGTTGCAGTTTAAACTGATCTTCCACATCAGAAAAGATTTCCTTAGGTATATTGAAAGATTATGGAGAAAACGGTCGGTGTAGGAGCTTCAACATCGTCCATGTGGACAAGACCGACAATTGCAAATGCAAGATTGGCCGTGGAGATCTTTGATGGCACGGGCCATTTTGGTATGTGGCAAAGTGAGGTTCTAGATGCCCTTTTTCAGCAGGGTCTAGACATTGCCATTGATGAAGAGAAACCAAATGATGTACAGGAGAAAGATTGGAAGGCGATCAATCGGTTGGCATGTGGCACAATTCGATCATGCCTTTCTCGAGAGCAGAGGTATGCTTTTTCAAAGGAGACTTCTGCAAATAAGTTGTGGGTGGCACTTGAAGAAAAATTTTTGAAGAAAAACAGTCAAAATAAGCTCCACTTGAAGAAAAGACTGTTTCGCTTCACATACGTCCCAAGTACCACAATGAATGATCACATCACCAAATTTAATCAGTTAGTCACTGATTTGCTGAATATGGATGAGACATTCAAAGATGAAGATTTGGCTTTGATGCTGTTGGGGTCACTTCCTGAGGAGTTTGAGTTCCTAGAAACTACTCTACTTCATGGCAGGAGTGATATGTCTCTGAGCGAAGTCTGTGCGGCCTTATACAGTTATGAACAGAGAAAGAAGGATAAACAGAAAAACTCAATCAGAGATACAGAAGCTTTAGTAGTCCGAGGTCGTTCATACACTCGGAAGAAAACTCAAAAGGGGAGATCAAAGTTAAAGTCCAGACTCGGGAAAGATGAATGTGCTTTTTGTCATGAGAAAGGCCACTGGAAGAAAAATTGTCCAAAGCTGAAGAATAAGGGAAAAGCTGCTGTAGATGCTTGTGTTGCTAAGCATGATACTAGTGACTCTGAACTATCACTGGTTGCATCATCATCGTCGTTCCATTCAGATGAGTGGATATTGGATTCGGGTTGTACCTATCATATGTCCCCTAACCGGGAGTGGTTCTCTGATTTAGTAGAACTAAATGGAGGAGTTGTTTATATGGGCAATGACAATGCCTGTAAAACTGTTGGGATAGGTTCAATCCAATTAAAGAATCAAGATGGATCAACCAGAGTTCTGACTGATGTTCGGTACGTGCCCAGTTTGAAGAAAAATCTCATCTCATTGGGAGCCTTGGAATCCAATGGTTCAGTTGTTACTATGAGAGATGGGATTTTGAAAATGACATCTGGCGCACTTGTGATATTGAAGGGCATCAGGAAAAATAACTTGTATTACTACCAAGGTAGTACAGTTATTGGAGCAGTCGCTACAGCTTCCGGTAACAAAGAATTGGACTCAATGCAGTTGTGGCATATGAAGTTGGGACATGCCAACGAAAAATCCTTGCAAATTCTGGCAAAGCAAGGATTGTTGAAAGGTGCAAAGGCTTACAAATTAAAATTTTGCGAGCATTGTGTTCTGGGAAAGCAAAAGAGAGTGAAATTCGGTACTGCTATCCATAATACAAAAGGTATTTTGGAATATGTTCACTCAGATGTGTGGGGGCCTTCCAAGACACCTTCATTGGGAGGAAAACACTACTTTGTTACTTTTGTTGATGACTTTTCCAGAAGAGTTTGGGTGTATACCATGAGAACTAAGGATGAAGTGCTTAGAGTTTTTCTTAAATGGAAAACTATGATCGAAAACCAGACTGGCAAGAAAATCAAGCGGCTTAGGACGGACAATGGAGGGGAATATAAAAGTGATCCGTTCTTCGATGTGTGCCAAGAGTATGGTATTGTTCGACACTTCACAGTTAGGGATACACCACAGCAGAATGGATTGGCAGAGCGTATGAATCAAACATTGCTGGAGAAAGTTCGATGTATGTTGTCCAATGCTGGGTTGGGCAAGCAATTTTGGGCTGAGGCTGTGACATATGCTGGCCATCTTGTTAATCATTTGCCATCATCTGCATTAGAAAGAAAAACTCCTATGGAGGTATGGTCTGGAAAACCGGCTACAGATTATGATTCCTTACATGTGTTTGGATCCACTGCATATTACCATGTGAAGGAGTCAAAGTTAGATCCGAGGGCAAAGAAAGCTCTCTTTATGGGAATCATTTCTGGAGTGAAGGGATTTCGTCTTTGGTGCTTAAGCACAAAGAAAATGATCTGTAGCAGAGATGTTACCTTTGATGAATCTGCCACATTGAAAAAGGTAGCAGATAAAGATATTCAGACGAGCAATACTCCACAGCAGGTGGAGTGTACTCCAAAACAGGTAGAGTTTGAGCAGATGGGGATTTGCCCAGTTAATAAGTCTAATTCTCTAGCCACAATGGAGGAATTAGAGGTTGAAGAGGTTCTGACCCAAGAACCACTAAGTACACCAGAACCAGTTGCAGTTGCAAGGTCACGGAGAGAAATTCGTAAACCTGCTCGATTTACTGATATGGTGGCCTACGCCCTTCTCGTTGTTGATGATATTCCTATCACTTATCAAGAAGCAATGCAAAGCTTAGAAAGTGATAAATGGAAAAGCGCCATGGATGAAGAAATGCAGTCTCTCCTGAAGAACAATACTTGGGAATTGGCGCAATTACCGAAAGGTAAAAGGGCAATCGGATGCAAGTGGGTATTCGCAAAGAAAGATGGATCTCCTAGCAAGAAGGATATTCGCTACAAGGCAAGATTGGTAGCTAAAGGCTACGCTCAGAAGGAGGGAATTGACTACAATGATGTATTTTCCCCTGTTGTGAAGCATTCCTCCATTAGAATTTTGTTGGCCTTGGTAGCACAGTTGAATTTGGAACTAGCTCAACTTGATGTTAAGACGGCTTTCTTGCATGGTGAGTTAGAAGAGGAGATCTATATGACTCAGCCCGAAGGATACACAGATGCTGGTGGTAGAAATTGGGTTTGTAAGCTGAACAAATCGCTATATGGATTGAAGTAATCCCCGAGGCAGTGGTACAAGCGATTTGATAGCTTTATGAGAAGGCAGAAGTACACAAGAAGCAAATATGACAATTGTGTATATTTGCAGAAGCTGCATGACAGATCTTTCATTTATCTACTCTTGTATGTTGATGATATGTTAATCGCTTCGAAGAGCCAAAATGAGATAGATAAGCTGTAATGGCCCAAATTTGAGGTTATCGGAACAGTGGTTTCGGAACCACAAATCCGATGAGAAAAATTTTATTTTTCTTATATTTTTATGGTCTAAAATTTCACAAAATGATTTTTTGAAAATTTCGTTCGAAAATTTCGACGTTTGGGCACTCAATTTAGTCAAAAGGACTAAATTGTAAAAAGTGAAAAAGTTGAGTTCTACATGTTAGAGGTGTCCAATTGTTATGAAACTTTAAATTGGAGGTCCTTATATGGTAATTATACCATTGGTAATTTGGTAGACAAAAATGGACATGAGATAAGTGAAATAGAAAATTTTTAAGTTAGGGGCAATTTGGTAATCTAGTAATTAAAATGAATTAAAAGGGAAAAAGATGGCAAAAATCATCATCTTCTTCATATGAACGAAATCAGCAAGTGGGAAGCCATAGTTAGGGTTTTCAAGCTTCCAAGCTCCATAGTAAGTGATCCCAAGCCCCGTTTTTAATGTTCTTTACGTTTTTGAGATCCCGGTAGCTTAATTTAGCTTATTCTAGCAATAATTTAACCTAGGGTTTATATTTGGAAAAATACCCATAGGTGAAAAGTGTTTATTTTGATGTTTTATGATAGAATATGAAGCTAGAAATTATGTTAAACAACTTTTGCTAAGCGATTTTAAGTGAAAACGAGTAAAACGACATAATCGGTAAAAATACCTAATGTTCATAAGTACATGTTAGAGTGGGAATTTGATGTTGCCATAGAAGGGAAAAATGTTCAGAATGTTATAAAACATAAGAATAAGAGATGAAGTTTAATTTCCGAGCCTTGGGGCAAAAATGTAATTATGTAAAAGTTTAGGGGCAAAATTGTAATTTTGAAAAAGTTAGAGTCGAGGGCTGTTTTGGTGAATGTGATTATTAAATAAGTTAAATTTACTATTTTAGATCAAGAAGTACGAAACTCGAGGTTAGACAAAGGGAAGAATAAAGTTGAAGACTAAGTTGGTGAATTTGGCTATAATTGGTACCGAGGTAAGTTTACGGTAAATAAATGCAATATTTCAATATTTATTATTAATGCTGTTAATTTCCAGCAATTATGAATTTATTTTATGAATTTATTTGATGATGATCCAAGCATGAAATGATAGAGAATTAAAATTTAAAAGTCTCGTTAATACATAAGGATGGTACTGGATACGAATGTCATGACATTTGGGTAAAGAGATCCCATGTAAGACCATGTCTGGGACATGGCATTGGCATCCTTAAGATCATGAGAGGTCCCCTGTAAGACCATGTCTGGGACATGGCATGGGCACCGAGACGAGAGGTCCCATGTAAGACCATGTCTGGGACATGGCGTTGGCACCGAGATGAGAGGTCCCCTATAAGACCATGTCTGGGACATGGCATGGGCACCATCACGAGAACATCCCATGTAAGACCATGTCTGGGACATGGCTTTGGCATGTTATTATCAGAAGAGACCCGAGTATCCTTATTATTCCAATGTAGCTCAACGGGCTTGTAAACGAATCATGTTCATGAAAGTTCAGTTTAAAGCATAAATGGCAAGCTCAGGTAAGTTGTAAGACTTAAGAACTTATTATACTATCAATTGATGTTCAACGATGCAGCAAGGATTGAGTAAGTTATGCACACAAGTATTCTAAGTAAACAAAGTAAGAGAACTAGTATGAGATTAACTAAAGAGTAAACTAGAGATATAGACATTGAGTTTAATTATTTAAGTTAAATATTGTTATTTATTTGCTAGTAAACTTACTAAGCTTTATGCTTACTTCTTTTATTTCTCTTTCTCTTATAGTATTGCAAAGCTACTTCAAGGATCCTAAAGAAGTCGGAGATCGTCCACACTATCAACTACAACTGCTCGGTATTTTATATCGAAACACGTTTGAGTTATGGCATGTATAGGGATTTAGTTATTTTGTATGTTTGTAATGATGATTTTGCTAATGAGTGATGTGTAAGTATTTGATGATGTATGGTTATTAAAATGATTAAGGATGAAGGTGTTTGTTGTTATGAAAGATTAGGTGATAAATTATGCATGGAAATCATGAAAGGATAGAATTTTGCAAAGAAACAGAATTCAGGCAGCACAGTGACGTGAATTTGAAAAATCACCCAAGATAGTATAAAATGAATTAGAGGGTGAATGATATATGGAATTAAAGCTTGCTGAGTCTATTTTCATGGAAAAATAACGGTGTAGAAAAAGGAAATTTATATTTTAAGATATGTGAATTTTAGTAAGATAGGGTCAGAACTGTTTTTGGAGTCCCCTGTTCTGAGTTTAGAAAATAATTACAAATTGTACAAAAATGGTTATGAGTTGAAATTTACATGCTTAGATTTCTTAATGAGTCTATTTTCTGTAGAAACAAGTAAGAACTTCATATGAAAATCCTACAGTGAGAAAACTTATTTTTAGTGACTAGAGGTCAGGGCAGTCAGGTGGTGAAACAGGGGAGACTTTAACTAATAAACTGTACTAATTTTCTGAACCAAAAATTCTAAAAATTTTATGGTGAGTATATATATGAGTCTAGTTTCAGGGAAAATTTACGGAATTAAATTTCGAGTTCTGTAGCTCAAGTTATAATTAATTTAGTAACTGCTGCGCGATTGGACAGATTTGCTGCGAATAATGAAATAAATTTTCAAACCTAGTTTTTATGCTCCGAATTGGTAAGATAAGCTAAGTAATGCCTCGTGCTCGACTCCGGAAACGGTCTCGGGTAAGGGGTGTTACATAAGCTGAAGGCTCAGTTGAATCAAGAGTTCGAGATGAAAGATCTAGGTGAGGCCAAGAAGATTCTCGGCATGGAGATAAGTAGAGATAGACCGAGAGGCAAGCTCTGTTTAAATCAGAAGCAATATCTGAAAAAGGTATTACAATGTTTTGGTGTAAATGAAAACACAAAACATGTAAGTACCCCACTTGCTTCTCATTTGAAACTTAGTGCTCAATTATCTCCGAAGACTGAAGATGAAAGAGAATATATGGCGAAAGTCCCATATGCTAATGCAGTTGGGAGTTTGATGTCTGCGATGGTGTGTACGAGGCCTGACATTTCACAAGCTGTTGGAGTTGTGAGCAGGTATATGCATGATCCTGGAAAAGGACATTGGCAAGCTGTGAAATGGATTCTACGGTATCTTCGAAAAACCGTAGATGTTGGTTTAATTTTTGAACAGGATGAAGCACTTGGTCAGTTTGTAGGGATATGTTGATTCCGACTTTGCTGGTGATTTAGATAAACGTCGTTCAACTAGGGGTATCTGTTTACTCTTGCGAAAGCCCCAGTGAGTTGGAAGTCTAAACCTTACAGTCTACAGTAGCTGTGTCTACTACAGAGGCAGAATATATGGCAGTTACAGAAGCTGTTAAGGAGGCTATTTGGCTTAATGGATTGTTGAAAGACTTAGGAGTTGTTCAAAGTCACATAAGTTTATATTGTGACAGTCAGAGCGCTATTCATTTAGCGAAAAATCAAGTCTATCATTCAAGAACCAAGCATATCGACGTAAGATATCACTTTGTGCGGGAAGTCTTTGAAAAAGGAAAAATTCTACTTCAGAAGATTCCGACAGCAGATAATCCCGCAGATATGATGACCAAGGTGGTAACAACAATCAAGTTTAATCATTGTTTGAACTTGATTAACATCCTGAGAATTTGAGCACCTTTAGGTGTATGGCGCTCGAGAGCGCATTTGGAGGCACTACAAAAGATAGCTTTATCGAATTTGGGGAGTTGAAGGAAGTATGTGAAGATGTGATTATCCTAATCAAATCTTCAAGGTGGAGATTGTTGAAAAGACAAATAAAAGGGGTGTTGAAAAGTCAAAAAAATGGGAGGTGCAAGTGGCACCGAAAGAAAAAAATGATAGGCAAGTTGTTTAAAGTTGAATGGGATAATTGCAATTTTGGTCCCTAATTTTTAGGCCATTTGCAAGTTAGTCCCTGAACCTCAACTATAAATAGGCCTAACCATTTCTCATTTACACCATCCCAACCAATCTTTCTCTCTTAGTTTTCTCTCTTCTCCCATTTGAGAATTCTTAAGGAATTCTATTTGTTTGTAATATTTTGGAGATAGTAAAGTTATCATCTGGTGTTAGTGCCCGAGGACGTAGGTATAATTTACCGAACCTCGTTAAAACTCTTATGTTCTTTTTGTCCTATTTTTCTTTCAATATTTGAGGGTATAATAGTAGTTTTTAATTGTGCTATTAAATTACGTTAGAAGGAATATTCTGATTAAGGAAAGACTTGGTATTTAAGAGATCCTTGTGATCCACCTCTCTTCCGTGGGAATTGAACTTTGTGTGATTTTTTAGTACAATAATTTACACGCTTCCGACCCTATTGGAACAACACATATACTTGGCTGCCCTCGGATGATACACGATATTCAGCTAGATTTGTGCATGATTGAGAATCAGCTCCCCTTTTTCATTCTCGAAGATTTGTTTAATCTGGCCATTGAATCCGCGTTTTACTGTGACGAATTTTCCATAAAAAACATGGTCCTCAAATTTGGGATATGGGCATGGGGACCTTATGTCAAAGAGGAAAATTTGCAACAAGATTTCTCTCATGTTGAACATGTTGTGGACTTGCTATGGCTTTGTTTTCAACCCACATCCTTTTCTTTCAAAACTGAAATAAAAAACTTCAAGATTCCCAGTGCAATGGAGCTCCAACAAGCAGGAGTCAAACTTAGACCAGGGTCGAGTAAAAACTTGTTCGACATAAGATTCAACAATGGGGTTTTGGAAATTCCGCAGTTGCTTGTAATGGACCGAACCAAAGTTATATTCAGAAATCTCATGGCGTACGAGCAACATTACTGTTCCAGAAACTATGTAACCGACTATGTGACACTGATCAGTTTCCTTGTCAAGTCTCCGAGGGATGCACAACTGCTTATTAAAAATGGAATCATTGAAAATTTTTTGAAGGATAGTGAAGAAGTTTCGACCCTCTTTAAGGGCCTTGTTGAAGAGGTTCGAGTCAGTAGGAAAAACTTTGAGCTTGCTCGTGTGGTTGAAGATATGAGAGCATACTGTAAATCTCGATGGCATAGGTGGAATGCGACCTTGAAACAAGATTACTTCAACTCTCCATGGCGCAGCCTGTCTATTATAGCAGCTACTCTTCTCCTACTACTAACTCTTGTACAAACTGTTTGTGCGGTTATTCAAGTCATCTAGACTAGCTTATTTGTTATTCCCTTTCAATTCAGAGGTTTTAAAGTACTCAAATTACACAAAATCAAATAAATGAAAAAGAGGTTACTTTCTGAAACTTAATTCATCCAACAAATTTGAATTTTAATACAACATCTGCAATCCATGTGTCTATTTTCTGCCAAAGGAAAAAAGGTTAAATCACATTGAGCAATCACAGCTTCAATTCCTTCCATTGGAACCATCTGAAATGATGGGTAATGTTTATATACATGAGTGACCAGTCATTGGTACCATATTGACTTGATGATTCTAGAGAAAGGATGCCTAATTCTAATAAAAGAGAAGAAAGAAAAGGAGAAAAGAAATCAGATAGAATTGGGTCCCTCAGCCAATCTTCTCAGTGTTTGTATCATCAGAAGGCCAAACCACAGTCTCGATGAGCCGCTCCCGCATCAGTTCCAAGTTCTCGTCCGAGATCTCTTTGTATATTTGAGCATGATCACATTTCTATACCAACATAACAGACATTTGTTCAACTGTTTAATTTTCTGCATCCAATGCTATACTAAGAAAATTTTCATTACCTTAATCCATTTCCCATACAAATGAAGTCTTGTTATCATTACTCTTTCAGCAAGCTCTTGCCTCTCCTGTCATTGCCAAATATGAATACCCTTATTTCTTTCCTTTTTTTTTTTTTAAGAATACTTTGCGTCAAATTCAAAATTCTACATTAGGTTAGCTGGTTGATATTATACATGTTATATAATTCAAGTTCTGTCACTCAGAAGAATCAAGAAAATTTTCTTGACCTCCAAGTGTTGGTGAAACAGAAAACATAAAGCAGAGAAGACTATTTAAAATCACCTTGCCAAGGATGCGTAAGAAACGCTTGCCTTCACTGGGCTTATTTGCTGCTACAAACCTGCCAAAACCACAACAATTTAATTCCACAGCTTTCTATACGTCCACTTTCTGTTACTATTGTCTTCTACCTGATAATATGCTTTCGGAAAATGATTCAACAAACAGACAAGTACGAGGTTTCGGGCCGGATTCGTTTCCAATTTAAAGGGCTTAGAATCATTTTCAAACCCCCATAAGATTATTCAAACTCCGCTGATAGAAGTTCATAATATGGGGTACTTTTCTTAATTTCTCTTTATATATTTGGAATACCATGCCCTTGTGCTCATGTCCAAATGTGTACAATTACAGAACATAGGTGTTGAACACAAGTAGCAAAGAAAAATGAATAATCCGGATAATATAGGTTACTTCTTATAATATAGATGGGGCAAAAACACAAAGCAACAGGGAAATCAGAAACAGAACAAACAAAACTATATTTGTATAAAACAGTGGCCACCAGATATGCTACTTACTGATAGAACCATGTATATTGTGGTGGATTCATCTCATAGAGCTGATTAAGAACAGTCCTCACTGCTTTGTATGTGAAATAGTTGAGCAATTGCTGCAAATAGAAGAAAAAAAAGTCACCTATTTTAATACAACTTAAATTATCACAAGGGCTAAAACTTGGGTTTGTTGATTGCCTAAAAGATAGCTCCAAACATCTTAATTACCGTTTTAACATCCGAAAAAGTATCTTCATATTGCCCTCCTAAGTTGTCGACCACCGCAAGCTTCCGGTCTTTACGCTGCTTCCTTGAATTCTTACTCATGATACCTGGAATCACCTTGGAAGACAACCTCGAATCATGCCATGAATCTACAAAAGAACTGCTTAACTCCAAACACCCAGGCCTTGCCATCGCATGCTTTCTTTTCATTGAATGCCTCCTTTGCATCACCAACTCCGCACCGGTTTTCAGGTTCATGTTGGTGGATGGCAATGCATCCAAGCACAAACAAGGACCAGCTTGAGAGTCCATAACTGATGAACCCACCATTGATATAGCCCCCACCATCTTTTTTTTCTTGCTGGCCTGAGCTTAAACGAACAACAGTTGGCAACTTGGCTGAAAAAGTTTTTGCTCTCGTTTTTATTTGTATGAACTTGAAACCCAAGAGAACAAAGGATACCAACTAAACAGAATTAAAGAGTATGGTATGGTATGGTATAGTTGGTATCCAAGAAAATGGAGTTTGAAGATGGGAAGTCAAAGATTCATGAACAGGAAGAGATGAAAAAGGAATAGGGAGGCAAAGGCCACGTGTGAAGAATGTGGTGTATTTGCAAGGGCAGGTGAAAGCTTAACCAAACGTAGATTTTGAGGTCCAAAATTGTCCAGGCCAGTATGGTTGGGAAAAAAATAAAACCAAAAAGGCTTTTAAAAAGGCAAAATCAAAGATAGGTTGCATGGGTTTGATTATTCGTTAAGTCCAACAGGGAAGCACCACCTGGACGGTTGCCTAAATTTGGTGGCTCCCTTTGTTCTTTGCCATATGTTTGAATCTAATCTAGTTGCGGGGTGTCTGTCTAAACGTGTTAAATTCATCAAGCACAGTTTTCTTTCTTTTTTTCAACTTAATGTTTCAAATTTAAACGCAATGCGGCTGCATGTGTTATGTTTACAATTTCAATTACTTCAAAACCGCAAAAACAGTATTCAAATTTGACACCATAGCTTGTTAACTACTTTTAGTCACCTTATTTGTCTTATCTGGATTCTTCAATTCAAATAGATTCACTTTCTTATCATTTTAATTTATTCTGTTAAAATTATTAGTCAGACATTTTAAAAAGAAATTATTTAGATTTTATTTTAATTTTTTTATATTTTTAATATATTTCAAACATTAAAAAAGTTAAGACTCAAATTAAGGGTGAAACGAATCTTTTTTAAAAGGTCCGCAAATGTAAATTTATTATTGTATTAACACATGCAACTTTTTAATTTTAAGTCAAAGAAGTTTTGGCATTATTTGGTTAAAGTGGGGGGTTTTGGATCTAGGTTTGAGTTACACCTTTTGTAATTATAATGTATGTTGTCTTCACTTTCAACATTTGCATATGTCATGGTTTTTTGTCTACTGCAGATGTTATAATGGGTTTGATTATAAGTTATTTTTGTTATGCCTTGACTTGAATAAAGTAGTGATTAAAGTTCTTATCAAACATTTGTTTGGTACGGGTTCAAATCGTATTATCCCTATTCCCTACCCTTAATGTTGTCTAAAAAAATCCTTTAAAAAATCTTTTTTAATTTTAAAAGGACTAAACTTAAAATTTCACCATTTTAGGGTCTTAGAGTAGAATAATAATAATTTTTTATTCAAATTCCGCTTATCTACACCGCTACTCTCTACTCTGATTATAATTAATTAATCCAATTTATTTAGTTATGTTAAATCAAGAAAGAATAACAATATATTCGACGAAAATCATTAACTCCAGTAGTAGAGTGGAATACATCATCAGGTTGGAACATATCTGGACTTTAAAAATATTAAAATTTCTGCGAAACTAGTTCACTTACCATTTTTTTATAATTGAAATCATGTAAATGCCCAGTAATAAAATATATAGTAGAGTGTGAGTTGTATAAAAAATTGTATTCGAGTCCTCCATCATCCAAAGGGAAGAAAAGGAGAATTTCTGAGAATGCAACGTGGAATTTAGGAAAGGATTGGGTGCAATTCGGTGGGGGGAGGGACAAGTGATTGGGGTGGGAGCTGGGAAGGGTCAAATATTGGTATGGAGTAACCAACCGTATGAGGTGTTAGGCCTTTGGAGAGTTGAATGGATGAAGCCTTGGGAGATAGGCAAGGAAAAATCAAATTTCAGGATCCAATACAAATGAAATCGACAAGAGACTGATTTGAGGGTGGTGTTTTGGGAGCTCACGGTAATTGGGCTTGGAGTTTTTGCGGATAAGGTGGGGTTTGTTTATCTTCAATTATCTAGATTTTCGTTGATGGATTCTTATCAGAAATCTTTAATGGTAGTTGAGTTGAGAGTGGTTTGATTTCCAACCCTGAATGACATTGAAAAAATAGTGATTTCATTCATTACTGAAAATAAAAAACGTGTTACAAAGTACGGAATTGTGAATGATGATAGTAAATTGGAGTGTAAAACGGTTTTAGGTTATAGATGGATACGTGTTACAATTTCTTGTTGTAGCGGGGTAAACTTTTTTTTTTCCGATTCAACCGTCCCTATTTAAAATAGTTAAAATAAATAATTAATAATAACTTAAATATATTAAAAATATTAAAAATTAATAAAAAATTGTTTTAAATAGTGAATGAAGCTGATGTCTGACACTTATATATTATGAATTTAAAAAACCAAAGATAAATTAAAATATAATGAAAAATCTAAAAACTTTTTGTTAAAAAGGCTTATGGTTTATTCAGATATTTAACCAATTTACTTATTTTTTTAATAATTCAAAATGATTCTAAATATTTCTGGCTATCCATATTGATCAAAGAGGATCAGCCAAAGTAAGCTGGAGATGTTGTATATTTGAGAAATAAAATATTATTTAGCTTTCAAAAGAAATCAATTTTTTTTAAAGGAAAATTCATTAGTTCATTCCATGAATGAGATTATATAATTCAGGGAAAAAACAACAAAAATTTATTGCAGGTAGTGAAGGACAAGTTCCATCAACACAACAAAAGCTTCAACCTCAAAATCAATAGAACATTATGACACATTAACAATTGTCTTTGTCACAACTCAAGTATGACATATCTGTAGTAATTGCAAGTGTCACATCTCAAGAGTGAGCAAGGCCTCATCAAGTTTGGAATGAGCCGAGCATGAAAAAATTGAGTCACAAGGTTCTTGGAGTGCCTCGGAAGACTCTAGAAGTCTAAAGAAGGGACCAGGTCCATGTAGAATATTTTGAAAGTTCTAGAGTACTCCACCATTATATAACATTTAATGAGTTAGGTGATATGGATTTAAAATTAGATCTTAACAGTCAATTAGGATTAATTGTAATCGTTAGATTGTTTGGGGCTTGCCTATATAAAGGAGAGACTCCCCTCCCTCATTTGGTACCCAAGCTAACTTATTTAAGTAATAGAGACACTTTCACATTCTCCCAACTCTCTCTTGCATTCTTCTCTTGTGCTATATAAGTTCCCTTGTTTACTTGCTTAGGTTAAATATGCCAAGCCTCTCTCAAGTGATTATTGAAGGTTGACCTAGTGATACGGAATTGGAGCGGAGGAAGCGGAAGGAGGATCGAATTCAAGTTGTTCGACTCGAAAAAAAAAAGATTTGGATGTGACCTGAAAGGAAGAAACTAAATAAATTTAGAAAATAACAAAGGAAATAACAAAAATAATAAAAGATAAATATTCAGAATAACAACTAAATAGAGAAAAGATAAATTAAAGCAAAGTGGAAGATCGAATGATAAACAGATAGATAAGATGGATAGAAGCATAAATGTCCAATTGAACCATTTGAGATATAAATCCCAACAAAGTCAATTAATGACTCTAATCAACGCAAATTGAGAGGTGAACAATAAATTCCCATGGCTCATTGAAGAAAATCAAGAATAAAATTACTTCTAAAAATCACAAAAAAAGAAATCTTGCATAAAGAAACAAACTCCTAGAGTTAAAAAGTTTGTTAATGAAAACAACTTGTCTCCTTTTAAGTATACTAGAAGTAGTTTTAAATTAAACTTTTTTGTTGACATAAAACTCAAAATTAAGCCTAAAACCCAAACCCAATATGATTTAAACTCGAATTAAAAGCTCAAAGCTCGTAATTCTCGTCATAATCTCGTCCAAAATTTATGCTCGCTCAGTCTTCACTAAAATGATCATAACTTGAGCTCCCAAACTTGAAATTTTCTCAGTGATTCAAAGTTCGTTTTGAAGTTAAAAGATAGATCTTCAAATGCCATGAGAAATCTCAACCTAGAAATGCCTAGATCCCATGTAATACCCCAAAAATTTTTACAGTAAAATATTATCCGTGATATAGTAAAATAAGGAAATAAAGTGAAAAAAGGGGAAATTTTGAGTTATGTCAATATTGGGAAGAATATTATGATATATTAATTCAAGAAAGGACTAAATTGCAAAGATGAGAAAAGTTTTGTTGCACAAGAGTAAGTACTCAAAATTTAAGGGGTTGAAGTGTAAATATAAAAAAGCTGAAGGACTAATGGTGCAAATATTTTAAGGGTGGAATGATCTAGAAACCAAGAAAAATTGATGAATTAGGACCAAATTGAATAGGTGAAAATTTATGAGGGACTAAATTGTAATTTTACCAAATCAAATGATGACTCACGGATGGAATTCTAAAAGATCATGAAGGGCAAAATGGTAAATTAGTAAGAGAGAGAATTCTAGAATGTAATGATTATGTTGATGATATTTTAAATTAATTAATTAGATAAATATTATTTTATTAATATTTTATGAGATATTTATTACTATTATATTATTTATTTAGTATAAAAGGAAGGAAAGATGAAGAATTGTCATCATCTTTCCTTTCCCATGCAAACCAACTTAAGAGAAGAAGAAGAAAATAAGTTTTATTTCTTTACAATTTAGTCCTTCCACCAAAAATTCATTATTTTCACTTAAAAATTGAAAGAATTTCCATAGCCATCAAGAGAGAAAGATAGCAAGGAGATGATGGGGAGTAAGAATATCAAGTTGGATTCAAGAAATAGAAGCTGGAGGAGAGAGAAAATCAAGTTAAAGATTGAAGTCAATAAGAAAAGGTAAGAACATCAAGATTTCAATATATTTTTAAGTTTAATATTGTTGAAAAAGCATGGAATTGATGTTGATTTAGAGTTTTCTTATATATGGTCTTATGTTCTTGTCATGTTAGTGAAGAGAAAATAAGAGAAAGTGATAAGAAATAGTGTAGAAAAATAAAATAAGGGTGTTATAAACATGGTAATTAATATCTTGCACTAAAACAGTTCTGGACAGTAGTAGTAGTCTAACTTTGAAAAATCACCAAAAATTGTATAAATCGAATTATAGGATGAATAAAATATGAAATTAAAGCTTATTGAGTCTATTTTATTATAAAAGAATTATGTAAGAAATGGAGTTGTAAATCATGAGATATAGTAAATTTTGTGAGACAAGGTCAGAATGATTTCGGGTTCCCCTGTTCTGACTTTGAAGAATCATAAAAAATTGGAGAAAAATAATTATGGGCTTAAATTTATATTTTTAGAATCTTGAATGAGTCTATTTTCAAGATAAATAAATGGAAACATCATTTGAATTTTATACTAGGATATAATTAATATTTAGTGAAGCAGGGTCACAAGTGTCAGACAGTAGAACAGGGGTAACTTTAAAGAATAAACTGTACTTACTGACTAAACCAAAAATTCTGAAACTTTTATGGAAAAAAGATATATAAGTTTAGTTTCAGGAAAAATTAGCGGATCTTAATTTCGAGTTCTAGAGCTCCAGATATAAATAATTTAGTGACTATGACATAGATGGACAACTTGAATATTCATAAAAGTAAATAATAAAGATTATAGATAATGTTACTTACAAATGTGTTATATACATTAAGGATGTGGAATGGAGAGGAGGAGGATGAAAATATATATGAATATTCAGCTAGCATGGCTAATTTGCATGTTTTAGGCTTAAGGACTAAATTGAATAAAAGTAAAACTTTAGGGGGTAATTTTGTAAAAAAAATGTCAAAATGACCAAATTGAAGGAAATGAATTTTTTTATTATCTAAATTAATAAATTGAATGAAATTTTCAATTTAAGATTGGGTGAAAATTGGGAAAATGGTAAATTACCAAAATATCCCTGAATCTTGATATTTCTACAATTTCGCTAGGTAAGTTCGTATAACTTGAATTATATTCTTAAATGCTTGAAATGTATGTTTTTTATATAAATATGATTTGAATGTTCATTGTATGAAAATTGATGAAACATTAACATATTTGATAAAAAGAGGAAGAAATCTCAGTTGAATGAAAGGAAAATTCGATGGATCTCTGAAAAGGAATTGACGGTAAAAAGGATCTAGCCCGGACGAGTGATTCTATCCTGATATAACCCTCCCGAAGAATACGTGTAAATGGATTTAGCCCGGACAGGTAATCCGAATCAGGGTCTGAATTTAGCCTGGATTGGACTGGTAATCCCGACAATACTCTATGAGTTTATATTATAGGGGATTTAGCCTGGACTGGTAATCCCACTGTAAGGATGAGGTTCGCGGGAGTGTGCTCTCTGATATGAAATGTGTAAGACCATGGTTGAAAGATATCATGGCAACCTGATATGAAATGTGTAAGACCATGGTTGAAAGATACCATGACAACGTGATATGAAATGAATAAGACCATGGTTGAAAGATACCATGGCAACATGACGGGAAATGAATAAGACCATGGTTGAAAGATATCATGGCAGCGTGACATGAAATGAATAAGACCATGGTTGAAAGATACCATGGCAAAATGACAGAAAATGAGTAAGACCATAGTTGAAAGACACTATGGCATCATGTCAAAGATAAATAAGACCGTGGATGGGAGACGCGATGACATCTATTAAACAATTGATATTCAGGTAATATGTATCAGATGACGAATGGTTATATGAAATGGTTGTGTGGAATGTTTACAATAACTGATCATGTGGAAATATATGTACAGAATAGTTGTATGAAATAATTATGAAGATAGATAAACGAAATAAGAATAAGTACATGGAATATAATTTATGTTAAGTTTAATATAAACTTTACCGGAATAAATATGCATAAAATATATGGAAATGATGGAGCATGAAATATTGATATAATGAAAATGATTGATATATACTTATGAAGAAACGGTAAGAGAATGATATGTTTCATGACATGTACATATGATTATCTTTGAGATGTTGATACAAGGAAATTATGTAAATAAAGACAATTATTAAACTCAAGTGTGACATGTCGAGAAAATAAGTATATCAATGTTGAATTTATATGAAATATGTGCAAGTATACTAACAATGATGTTGTTTGACGCTTAGACAAGTGCCAAGCTATTGATTGAATGGTAACATGTTTAATTATAAGAAACATTGAAATGGTAAGTACTTAAATAAAAATAAAATTTAAGATTTTGCAAATTTTTTTATGATCCCGATTTAATTCCGGTTGGTTTTTAATGTATGTTTGGGGCTTCGAGGGCCCAATAGAGAGACGTTATGATTATTTTCAAAATATGAATAATAAATGACTCAGAATTATCTGAAAATATTCAGTAAACTCCGGTAATGCCTCGTACCTATTCCGACAATGGATACGGGTAGGGGGTGTTACATCCCATCCAAAAAGTCATCACAAGTCTGTTGATTTCTTAATCTTGAAAATTGGTAGCTTCGGTGAATGAAATTTTATAAATTTCATCCCATCCATGCATGTATCACCTAGGCTCATGGGCAAGAAATCCAAGTCTAAGGCAGCACATGACTGAAGCTAAAGTCTTAGCACATGGCAAGTGGTATCAGAGTTTGCATTTCTAGCATCGTGGTGGTGAGTGACGATAGTTAATAAGATTAAGAAGATGGACAAGCAATAGGACAACGTGGTTAAGAATCAAGATACTGTGAAGGGCTAGAAGGTTTTGTCGATGGACTTTGTGAATACTGTAAAGACCAGGATGGCTAAGGTCAAGTTTATTGTGAGCGATGTCCTTATAAGGGTAAAGGACATCGAAGATTCCCTTAAAAAGATTAAGTCTGAGATGATTGTGTCTCAAGATAGGCTAAATGAGCAACTCATGGAGGAGTTTAATTGGGCTATAAGAGAGGCATTGGGCGAGTTTGTCCGGAAGAACGAAAACTTTGAAGCTTTAGTGGAGCTGATGCAAGGCGAGATCAAGAAGCTCAAGAGTGAGCTTTCGAGCATCAAGGCAGCCAAGGATGGTGGTGTGCCAATATGGTCAAATTATTGAGATGTGTGGAAGCCAAAGAAGTTTAAAGGCACAAGGGATGCCAAAGATGTGGACAACTTCCTTTGGAGTGCCGACCAATACTTTCGTGTAACCAGAATTGTAACACCCCTTACCCGTATTCGTCGCCGAAATAGGGTACGAGGCATTACCGGAGTTTACCGAATTATTTTTTTCGTTAATACGAGTTAAATACTATTCATTTACTAAAACATGTCATGACGTCCTTTAGATGGGCCTCCAAAGCCCAAAACATACTTCGAGACCAAACCAGAATTAAATCGAAACCATAAGGAATTTTTCGCAAAATCCCAAAGTTTTTTTTTTGTTCAATATAACCTCTTTATAAATATCTAACCTTCCCTGCAAATTTTAAAACCAAGACCAATCCAACCAACCAATTCATTTCAATCAATTTGATACCAAATTATACTTCTATTATAATCATACTATTTAACATATTCATCATTCTTTACTTTAATGTATATTCATTAAACAAGTCTTAGCATTTATATAATCATCAAACCTTATACATGCCATATAAATCAAAAAGGAAATTTACAAAAGCTATCGGAGATAATCTGGATAGTGTGATCCTCTGTGTTAATCCGATCCTCCGTATACTTCCACGTCAATCTACAAGAGACATTGAATACACTCAAGTAAGCTTATAGAAGCTTAGTAAGTTCATAGGCATAAAACATAAATCTTACCAAATATTTATACACTTATACAATATATACAATTATTAAGTTCACCTGTCAACCACAGTCATTGGTGAGTTCCCTTGTATAAACTTTCTACCACTTATCCATTTCCTTTAATTCTTTTGGGCTCATTTGTCACATATCATTCTTTAACCAAATTAGGGAACGGTTACGGAAAATTGAGTACTTCACTTTCACTTTGCCATAGTATAACTATGGTCTTGCGTATGATCACTTATCACTTTTTGAAGTCATAGTCCTGTCACGGTCTTACACTGATCACATTTATCACTTGTCACTGATCAGATAAGTGTAGCTAAAACTACCACTTATCACTTATTACTTGTCATTGATAAATGATAAGTGATAAGATAAGTGTAGCTAAAGCTACCACTTATCATTTATCACTTGTCACTGATCAGACAAGTGTAGCTAAAACTACCACTTATCACTTATCACTTATCACTTGTCATTGATCAGATAAGTGTAGCTAAAGCTACCACTTATCACTTGTCACTGATCAGAAGTACTCAAATCCGACGTTCCACTCAATTTGATCATTTATTCGATTTTCGGGTTGTTATTTTATTCTCTATTCATCAATAAATATATTTCATCATACATTATATAATTCATAAAATTAACATATAATCATTAAACTTCAACCATATGAACTTACCTGGGTCGATTTGTAAAATTTGTGAAAGTTCAGGGACTAATCAGCTACTTTTTTTTTTCCTCGACTTGCTTCGGGTTCTCGATCTATCATTGTAAAATCATTCACTTATCAGTATTGGCTTCATCTTCAACCCGCTTATAAGTAATATTATCTATAATTTCATTATTTACTTATGTATATTCTAATGCTGTCAATCCGTGTCATAGTCACTAAATTATTTTTATATTTTGCTACAGAATTCAAAATTAAAATCCGCTAATTTTTTATGAAACTAGACTCACATATCTTCTTACCATAAAAATTTCATGATTTTTGGTTGGGCCAATTAATACAGTTTATTCATTGAAATCTCCCCTGTTGTTGTCTGACAGTTTCGACCCTTCTTCACTAAAAATTAATTATCTCCTTGTACAGGATTCAAATGATTTTCCTGTTTGTTTCTCTTAAAAATAGACTCATTCAGGATTATAAACATATAAATTTAAGCCCCTAATTATTTTTATTCAATTTTTATGATTTTTCAAAGTCAAAACAGGGGAGCCCGAATTCATTCTGACATTGTCTTACAAAATATATTATATCTCATGATTTACAATTCCGTTGCTTACACCGTTTCTTCTATAAGAAACTAGACTCGATAAGCTTTAATTTTATATTTTATTCTTTCTATAATTAGATTTCTAAAATTTTTGGTAATTTTTCAAAGTTAGACTACTGCTGCTGTCCAAAACTGTTTTAGTGCAAATGTTGATTTCGATTTTTGCCCCAAATTTCACAGTTCATACAATTTAGTCCTTGATCAATTTACCCCTCAATGAAGCTAATTTTTCCCAATTAATGATTTACCTAGACATTATAAGTTATTTCACAATTATTTAAATTCATAATTTCCACGTAAAACCCTAACTTCAAACCCTTTCACCATTAAGTCCCAAACATTCACTTTCTGTTCAATTCTTTCAATAAAATCAGCATATAAACAATTTAAAGCTCTAATTCCATACTAAATCATCTTATAATTCCAGAACATATTCATAGCAACTTCCAATTTCTTTCATAAAATCAAAAACTAATGAATTCAACAAGTGGACCTAGTTGTAAAAGTCATAAAAACACAAAAATTTCAAGAAATAATCAAGAATTGAACTTACTTGCAGTAAAAATATGAAAAACCAGCTTAATAAAACCCTTCTATGGTGTTTTTGCTGATGAGAATGTAGAAAAATAATGAGAAATCTAGATAATTCCACTTTAGTCCTAGCTTTATTAAGTAAATTTTGCAATATTCCAATTTTGCCCTTAATTCATCAATTTTCCTGCTGATTTCATGCCCTTGCCGTCCAGCCCAAATAGACCTTGGGTTTATTTTCCTTTTAAACCCTCTTTCTTTTATCATTTTTCATAATTTTACATTTGTTACAATTTAGTCCTTTTATTCAATTAACTATCAAAACTTTAAAATTTCTTGACGAAACTTTAATACTAACTTATTAACACTCCATAAATATTTATAAAAATATTTATGGCTCGTTTTAAAATTTTCAAACTCTCGATATCTCGTTTCTGATTCTAATTTTTTTTTAAATATTTATTTCTAGTATACTATTCGCTATTTCAAAAATTTTCCTAACTTCACATTTAACTTATATTCTCTAAATTATTAATATTTTCTACTCATTTGTCGAATTTAGTGATCTCGAATCACTATTTCGACAATACTGAAAATTTAGGCTATTACAAGAATTGAGAAAAATAGCTCTTAAGGTAAGCACTACTTCGATGTACTTAACTGATGTTGCCTTGCTTTGGTGGCATCGTAAGAGTGACGATACATGGCCTGTATTCATACTTGGGAGGCCTTCTGGAGGGAGTTTAGGCTACAATTCTACTCCAAGTATGCAAACGAAAAGGCCCGATCGAAGCTTAAGCGGCTTACCAAATGTTGGACAGTGCACGACTATGTGTGTGAGTTTGTTGAGTTGATATTTTAGATATCAAATATGGGTGAAAGCGAAGCCCTATTTAATTTTCTCGATGGACTTAAGTTGTGGTTAAAGATTGAGCTTCAACGTAGTGATTCTAGACCTTACGCGAGCCATGGCGGTAGTAGAGTCCCTAGTCAAGTATCCCAAGGAACGAATGAAGTCCCCCAAGAGTTGTGGCAGAGAAAAAAGTGGGGGAGTCGATGACCATTCGTTGGATGAGGAGACAGGGCGTGTGAAACCCTAGCGAGATAAGGTAAGACCTGAGGCAACCGTGAAGGAGGTGGGCGAGAGAAAGCCACTTAGTTGCTTCTTATGTTAAGGTCTTCATAGGGTGCGAGATTGTCCCACCAAGGCCAAGTTATCCCTGACTTATAAATTATTAAGGTGGCTAGAAATAAATTTTTAATAAATAAATAAATATAAAATTAATAATTTTAAAAAACAATATGAGCAAACCTAAAATGGGCTTGGGCTAGCCATTTACAAATGAGGATGGACTCGGATAAAAATTTAGGCTCATATTTTGAGTCGGGCCAAGCTTGGGTAAGTATGAAGTGTGTTAGAATCATGCATAAGCCCGATTTAGGCTCAATCTAAACTCGATCCGACCCAGCTCATGAACATTTCTATTGTAAAGCATGGTTATAACAATTTATTAATAATTATTTATTTTATTTTAGCATGGTTATAACAATTTATTAATAATTATTTATTTTATTTTACGTAAAAAAAAACTTCGTGTGTTGTTACCTCTCATCCTCTTTTAGTAAAACCAAATTGGCACAAAAATAATTTGAAAAAAAAAACCTACAACTTTTTTTTTTTCTTTAGTACTCCTTTGGGCAGCGGTCACACCCTGCCCAAAGTTTCTCCAAATCAAATATTAACACCCCAACCTTCACAACTCTCTAAAAAATCTGTCTTCTATCTATTCATCTTTTCTCTCTTGGATTTTGATTACATCTTCGTTTAACTTAGCTTCTTTCTTTTAATTAGATTTTCAATCCTTTCCTTTCCTACAAAACGTTAACAACAAACAGGTTTTTCTTTGGGCGGTTTCATGCTAATTTGATTGGCTTTTCTTTTGTTCTTTTTTACACATTCAATGGCACCCAGCAGCAGAAGAGGCAAAACAACAAGAAACGCAAGCAAGCCCAGAAGAAGTAAATACACGAAGAAGCTCGTAAAGCCGAGCATCAACATTCAAACGTCCACATCAGCAACGTTGGAAGATTCGGCTTCCAAGATTGATGATAGATTTGCATTGGATCATAATATTGAAGGAGATGGTGATGTCTCTACTACAAGTCCATGCTCTACACCAAAGGCTCAAAGGTATCGAATACCGGAAATCCATACATGCCCTCCAGCACCAAAGAAGCGAAGATCAGTTCCGTCAAATTGCTCCTTACAAAGAACTCCTCCTATTGCTTTCTTTGCTTCTCCAGATTTAGAGCTCTTCTTCTTCTTTGCATTTAGAGATATTTCAGTCTGATGATAAGTGCTTTCCATAAATAAATATAAATATAATTCAAGAGTTTTGTTATAGTGCGAGAAGTTGCTGTTTTGAGTGAAGAAGAAGAAGAAGGTGGTAGGCATAGCCTAGTATTTTTGGTGCTAATTAATTAATTTTAATAAGTTGAGTTTCAAATTTGTAGGGTACAGTAATCACAAATTTAGCTTTAATTCCTACTTTCTTTTTCAAAAGCAATATTGATGACTTTTGAAATTTAGGATTGCAATCTGAAGTTTGAAAGTGTGATTTTTGTTTGTTAAATGAGAAAGTGAAAGAATATATACTTCTTCCTGTCCTGTGTGCTTTCTTTTCTTATTGTTCATGATATTAACTTACAGATCAATAGAGCAAGTTTGTTATCAGTAAACTAATATCTCGGAAGCAAATAATATGTGGGTAACAAATACTTGAAGATATATTCCTATAAAATATATTAATATCCGGCGATTAATGGGTTAACCCACGTATTTTACTTCTAGTTTTGGAGTGAAGAGTGAAGACTGGCACTGGCTGAGCCTGAGAGATAGATATATTATTTAAAAGAATATTCCCTTGAGATCATGACTGTAACACGTACAACAACTGTTGAAGAACATAAAATGGATGAAGTCGGCTGCTCAACATCCCAAATTAAAGCTTTTCTTTTTCTTTTCCTGAGGTTGAGACGGGTGTCTGAGCTCTGCCCAGCGTCCCCTTGCTAGGAGAATCCTATGAAGAGATTCTTGCGCCTTTCACTGCAAAATCCCAACATTTTTTTTCCCTTCAGTTTCATGCCATTTAAATAATATCTGGAATTTGAGTTTTATTAATAAGAAAAATCCCACTCCCAATTTTGTCCTCAACTCACTTAACTTCACTTTTTTTGATTTAATTACTTTAAAAATTTTGTTCTCTATTCCAACCTTAGTTGACTTTCATATTTAATTTTATTGTTCTCATATTAGTATCTCCATTTTTTTCTCAAATCCTGATAGTTTGAATGGTGATCTAAACTCTTTCAATCAACTCAGTGACTATAAAAATAATGGATGAAATACAAAAATGCTAAAATCGGTATGTTTATTTAGTTAGAAGAATTTGAAAAATAAATAAATAAATTACATAATTAATTACTTAATTTTCAAACGTTTTCATTTTGCACTAAAAATAAAGAGTTTATTATATTAACACTGTCATTACATATTTTTATTATTTTTGGTGATGGAAAATGAGAAAAATATATACTAAAATTGAGCGACTAAAATGAGTGTATATAATGAAAAATGAATGGTGAGTTAAAATAATATACTATGTAACAATAGTGACCATATTGCATACTTTTTATTTTTGATGTCCAAAATAAAAATTTATAAAAATTGGGTCATCCACTGTATAGTTTATTAAAAAAGTCAATTGAAATTTAAAAGATTTATTTTAAATTTTTAATTAATGAAAATATGAAAATTTACTATATCATATGGAATTTTCTTTTCCTGCCTTTATAATTAAATTTTCATACCTAACTTCTGTTTTTTTCCCTTTGCTTACAAAAAAAAAACCTGAAAAGTTTTTAAAATTTTGCTTTAAATAAATATTTTTAAGTTTTAAGTTTTAAGTTTCAAATAATTAATTATTGATAATTTATTAAATAAAAACATGTAATTAATGAATGCATAATTTCCATATATATATATATATATTTTTAATTTACTTGATTATTGTTATAGTATATATTCTTTTATTATTATTATTTAAATTAATTTATTCACAAAGATGAGATATTAATATTAACATATATATATTGTTAGAATGAGTTTACGACTACATGATTTAATTATATAAACTCATTTGTATAAAAAATAAAATAAAATTATGACCTATTGAGTTTTAGTGTGGTTAGTATTAGTGTTGTTGTTAGTGTAAGACGACGTTTGTTTAAAGTATGTAGAAGCGCATTTATTGTTTTATTTAAGGGTTGGAGAGAAATTATAAAATAAAAATAAAATTATGAAATAAAATAGTATATTTAAGGAGTAATTTAACTTTTGAGATATAAAAAAATCACTTACTAGTGTTATTTAAAATTTCCATCATGTACAGTTTTTTAACCTTTTTTTTTTTTTTTGCTTTTCATTCACCTTTGTGGGCAATGCCATGGTATGAATATATATATTTTCATTTATCTATCATTTTAGTTAAAATCATTGGTGCATAAATATAAAATTTTTTAGAAGCTTTAATATATATATACTAATATTAATTTTTTTATTGAGTTAATGTTATGAATTAAAATTATATTAGTTTAAGGAAATTACTTAAATTATAACTGCAACAATAAAATAAAAGAGAGGATATTAAAGATTTAATGTTTTCTTTTTGAACAATTTTATTATAGATTTTGATTATCTATTTTTTTTTACACAATGCCCTAACCCATAGATAGGAGAATAATGCGTTTCAGCGCACTCGAACTCACGTTCTCCTATATTGACAATAATGTCCATACTAGTCGAGTTAAAACTCAATTGACTTTAAGACTTAATGTTTAATAAATAACAAATTGCGAAAACATAACTCACTAATTTAAAAACTACTTTTATACTTTTATATTAATCTTATTTTCTTTTAAAATATAATTATTTTTAATTAAACACTTACTTTAACCCTTCAATAATAGAATATGAAATACTACAGTTAATGTTATATCATAATTAATTAAGCCCCCATTCTTTTGTTGCAATTTATAAATAAACACATACACAATTTGTAGGAAGAAAATATACATGTACACTACATAAAATTTTTGAACTAAGTTTAATGCTACTAGTCAAGTTACATTAATTTAGTTAGTGAAAGTACAATAATACTAAGAGTACTAAATGCAATACCCCACATTCGATCAAATTGTCGGATCCGAATGTGTAATGTCACATTATGTTGTAGAAACAATTGAAGTTAACTTACTTCTTTAATCATATCATTTAAAGCATAATATTATTCATATTAAAATAATCATCCATTTCAATCACAGTCTTATTTTCATACAATATAATAGTTTAATTCATCCACTTACAGGGTGATACTAAGTCAATTTAGGAGTTGAGATTCGAATCCAAACTCAATTATCAAGTTTCAATGTTGTGTCTCGAGACAGGAAACTTCTTGTTTAAAGATAAGTTTCCATTTATTTTAAGCATTTTTGTTTCAAAATTAAACTGTCTCGAGACATTAGAAATTGTGTCTAGAGGCAAGGTCTTTTATGTCTCAAGACTGGGTCTCAAGACCAACCTCTTTTTTTATTTTATTTTATTTTAGCTTCGATGTTTGAATGTATCGAGACTTGGAAGCAAGACAAAACTAGTTTAGTTTCAAAGTTTATTTGTCTACAACGTTGTGATAAGTGATAACCCGTTTCTTTTAATTATCATTATATTTTTAAAATATATATTTTTTCCATTCATATGTGTATTACAAATTCTAATATATATGATGATGATGATGATGATAATGATGATGATGATGAAGAAAAGGGATATAGATGGTTGCTTTCAACTTTCAATGATGGGATGAGATCTCTTTCCCTTTTTTAATTGTTTATAAAGAGTAATGTCGTAGTTCATTGCTTGTTGGTTATAAATATTATGACCATACATATGGGGTCATGAGTCTGTCGTGGCTTGTAATATGTTTCTCCATAATTTTACGCAGATGAAAAAGTTACTAACATACAATGTTAAAAAAAGTATATAGGTCTGATAAAATGTAAAAATAAAAAATAAAAATGGTTTACATATTAAAATTTTATTAATATATAATTATAATGCTAAAAGTAATCATTAAATATGTTTGCGTTGATACAAGTCACCAATAAGGAGGAGAAGATGATAGAGAGGAGTGTCAGTTCATTTGTGATAGGCAAAGAACTCCTATATGGACGAGAGTTTATTAGAGATGTTGTATAGGATTTTTAGGAGAGAAGGAGTTGATCCTTGGTCTCTTGTACACTCGGGTTTATATAGAGGCCACCCCTTATCTTGTAGTGCCATGTGGCCGACAGTACAATGTCTTGATGGTTGTTTACATTGGTAGGATGGCAAGGTTGTTACAGGTCAATTGTCGCAATTGAGCGTGCTATGTGATCCTACTATGACATGCTCATTTTTGGGATTGTACAAGATTGTTATGTCTCAATGGTCCCTAGAAAGAGTGCGTAATGAGTTGTCTCTAAGTTAACTTACACAAAATTTGCGAGGGGTCGCTTATAGTCCATCCCACACGAACGATTGATATGAACAGTTCCTTGCAAAGGGTCATAATTAAGTAGACAGTCCAACAAATCACCATGTGTTGTGCTGAGGTGGGGTATAACAATTTGAAATCAGTTGGAAAATAATAATTGTAAATACATAAGGTTGGTTAAAATATGCCACAAGTCTTTATACTTTTCATAAATTTAGAATTTAATTTTCGAATTCTTATTTCTAAGAATCTAGTCCCTTTACTTTTTAAAATTTCAAAATTAAATTCCAATTGTTAACACTATTAAATTTTTTTTGTTAAATTTTGTTTCATTACAGTATTACTTTTTTAATTACATTACTATTAAGTGGATATTTGTTATTTCAAAATACCACACCAAAAAATTTAATCAAAAGATAACAATATTAACAATTAGACTTAAATTTTGAAATCTAAAATAAAAAAAAAGTTAAATTACTGAAAATAAAAAGATAAATCTATAAAAAAATATAAAAATTTATAACATATTTTAATAAAAAATAAATAAAATAAATCCACGAAGACTTTTTGTACTAGTTTGTTTGAAAATAAAAAATGTAAAGACAAAATAAAATGGTACCTTGTGCGGGTATAATGGGAGGAAAAGAGTGGAAGAGGACCTCGGAATGAGGGATATTAATGATATAAAATGAACAGTTGATCCAATTAATTTAGGTGCTTTTTAATGAAATTAATTAGGTGCATATGGATGGGTACATGTCACTTCTACTTTTTCATTCCAATCATGAATTCGTTTAGTATCCGCTTTGCCAACTTTTGTAGAATCCGAAGTTGCCCATCAAATTAGTACCCTAATAAGTAATTTTCGTCCCAAATAATAATAAAACCGAAAACCACAGAGATTAAAAATAGGTTTATAGTAATATTTTAAATTTTTTACTTATTTTTATTTAATTGATTATCTGTTTAAAAATGTTAAAAAGGTTATTAGTTGAGTAATACTTTTTTACCCATTTCTTTCTATTTATTCTCTTTTTTTTTTTAAAGTTGATGATTACATAGAAATTTCATTACAGTAACTTTAATTGCGTTAAATTTTTTTTTACTGTTACACATTTTCATGCATATAATTAACATGTTTACTTTTTATATTTTCTAATTTTCAAAATTTTCTCTCTAGTAATTGTGTTTATTGATTATATAAACAAGGGTAAAACTGACATTTTCACTTATAATTTACTTTTGATTTGTTTGTACTGTGTTGTGGTTAGCATTTAAATGAAAATATTGCTACAAGTTATTTATCACTTATTATGTCTTAATTTTTTTATTTCAGTTGTTATGGTTGTTTAATTGACGTTTGTTGGTTTTAATTAGATTTTTTTATTTATTCATTCCTTTAAAGAAAACTCTTTTTTATTGTTTTTTATTTACATAACAATCACTAAACTTTCAATAAAAGCATGAAAATATTATTTTAATATGTTACAACAATATCTTTTTTTATCAATTTTTTTCAAAGAAAAAAGTATTTAGTTTGTGGTACAATTGGTATTTAAATTACAACATTGCTTTAATTTAATTATCACTTATTATATCTTAAAATTTTATTACAATTTGTTATGATTGTTTAATTCACATATTTTCATTTTTTTTATAAATTTTTTAAAAAATTATAGTTGTTTCAGTTTTTTTATTTCCATAATAATTACTAAATATTTTTATATAATTTTTAAAAAAATATTAAATGGGGATAATTTTTTATAATATTTTTAGAAAAGTTAAATAACTATAATTTTTATAAATTTATTAGTACATGTTTAATTTGATTAAATTTATTTTGAATAATACAATACATTATAATTAATTGAGCTATTTAAAAATTACTAAATAATAAATTAATATAATAGATGTTTCATGATAAATATTAGAATCATTGCATAAAAATATCACATCTCATTAAGATTTATATCTTTTGAAATTGGATTTTCAAGTGTTTTTTTTTTTTCGTTTTCTACCGCAAGAGAAATTAAAATTTTAGAAAATATGGTTTAAAGGGTTTGTAATTATAATCTCGATTGAAAATGTTTTGAATTTAAATTATTATAAGATACTTTGTTTGAAATATCTCATATAAAATGTAAAATACAGAAAGTACTCAATCTTATATTATGTGCTTATTGATTTCAATCGTATTTATACGGATATAATAAATATAATTGTAAAATGTTATTGTATGTACCTTAAAAAAAACTTTATAAGAATATCATGATATTATACTAAAAAATTAAGATATTAAAATTCTTAGAATGCTAAAATAGTTATTTTATTTTAAACATAATTAAATCAATTCATTTTAATTTTATTCATGATATGCACATGGCGCGGAATAATTCTTAATTAATTAATAATAATTATTGTGTTGTTGGAATTAATTAATTAGATATTGACCGGTATATTAGTCCAAAAGAAAAGAATTGAATTGACTTTTTAATTAAATCTATCATCTCCCTATCTTGATGAACCACTCATCTAGTCCCTCTAACTTGTCTCTAATAGTACCCATCAATAGAGTAAGGAATTCAAAGGCGAAGACTCATGCCAAGTCAACTTCCTACAAATGCTCTTTTTCAGTATAATGCGAATCGATCTCATTGTCTATACTCTTTCTCAAACCACTATTTTTAACTGCCTTTCACACCATTTATGATGTGAATCATCCTATTTTAGCATCTCTCCACATGGAATTGCCACCAATATATATATATATTAATTATTATAGTAATATTGAAATAATCCAACATCATATTGTTAACATAATATTAGGTGCCAAGGGAAGGAACAGAGGGGCCGTACGTTGGCTTCCATTCCCTTCATCTTTTAAAATCTTAAATATTTTACATTCAAAATCACTAAAATAATTATAAATTTATATTTTATATCTAAATCAATGAGCAATAAGAAAAAACATCATGTATGTGGATCTTGAAAATTTTAGCTGCATTCGTACATAATATGATTCATAAATTATTTATTTATTTTGGGTTTGATCGAGGGGTGTACTTAATAGGGTATCCTAGGTTTTGCTAAAAAGAGAGAACATGTGAAAAGGTTAAAAATGAAACAAGTGCTGAGTTGAGGCCATTAGAATCTGAAGGGGGCGTGGTGGTGGCCTGAGCTTTAGCTAAATAATTATGATCCTGTTGGGCTTAAAGATGATTTACTAACTGCTCAAAAAGTTTTTAACTTATTACCATTACTCTTTCATTTTATTACTTTTCCTTTGTTTTTGCATGGACATGATTGATGGAGAAATGGAAGAAAAGAAAAGACAAAAGCAGTTCAACAAGAAGGATGAAAAGCCATATTATTAATGTTTCTTTTTAACAAAAGAGGTCACAATTCGGTAATAAAAAAATTGATATTAAAATTTCAAAATTTTAGATATTGTTTTTTTTTTATAAAAATTATTACATGAATCAATTAAGTTCAATTATATATACGTCTTTTATCTTTTGCTTTTTCATTTTTTAACATTAAATTACTTTTGGTGTATATATAGATAAGAAACACGTGGGGTTCAGCAAAATCAACTGGATTTTTTTTTTATAAAAAAAAGCAGGTTAAGAATTATTGAATTAAGAGTGAACTAATGATGACACAAATTACTTATTAGGATATGTAATATGTATATAAGATGATAAACCCTTTTGGTTATAAGAGAAATTGCATTTGATATTTCCTTTTCCAAAATACATGCATGTGATGTGAAGGATATTCTTTTGGGAAATAAATAAATTATAGAGTCGATCGAATACTCTGAAAAGGCTTAAACTTTAAAGGCAGTATATACGTACTCAAGACTTTGAAGGTAACGGCTAACCTCTCAGCATCTTCTTTTTCAACGTGCTTTAGCTAGTACTACTAAAGGATCAACAATGGAAAAAGCTACCCCTGCATGCATGCATGCATGTCATTTGTCAAGCACTAGATTGCTTTCCGCTAATGTTAATTTATTACTTGATCACCCCTCTCACTTATGCTGCGGGCTGAATATCTATAAATTTTACAATATTCAAATTCGATAAAAGATATCTAAGAATTGATAGTTGTTTAGGTATGGTCAACTATGTCGTATATCCCAAATCTGTGAAAAATCAAATATAAACAAATATTCAAATCCGAATTACCAGCTTTGGATCATTGTATTGTTATAGCAAACGAAAGGAAAAGTTAAGGTGGAAGCCAAATTCATTGTCAGAGGAAAAGATGGATTCTTCTGGAAAAATATGTGGCAGCTTTTATCTAACTTTGCTTTGGCCATTGTGTTGTATTGTATCCAAAGCAAAGCAAAGCAAAGCAAGTCGCCCATAATCTGTCAAAATATTTTAGAAAAGCAAATGCTTTGGCTTTTTAGACTGCAGCAGGAGTTCCAGTACTACTGCACTTCTATGATTTCTTAAAGTGAAACTCTCCATGTAACCTTTACATTCAAGTGGACATTTTTTTTAATTATTTATTTTCCATTGATTTATTCATTTAGTTCATAGAAAATATCACTAACTCTTAATCAATAATGATTGAGGGGAGAATAATCTCGAAGTTGTATATGCTAAGGTTACCTTCTTCTCACGAGGTGTTTTTTTTTTTTTGGAACATTACAATTTGAAGAAGGAAAAACTTAAACATTGAATTTGAATGTAAGTACAAAGCTCTCAATCACTTGCTCCGTTGAGGTTTCATTTTTTGAAAGGATAAAATTTTGAGAATGGATTTACTTTCGAAATAGATAATACCTAATTGCAAGTGCGTTTTAATAAACAATGATGCCTTCTGTTTAAGGGCAAAATTATGATGACAATAAGCGAATAATACCTCATTTCAAGTGCAGTTTGGCAATCTTCATACAAATAATAACGCCATATGTCCAAGGACAAAACAGTGAAGACAATCTTCACATTCGGCGCAAACAATATTGCCTTATCGCAAGTGTAGTCCAATAATCCTTTCCGCTATGGATCCATTCATCCCTCGGGGGCAGAGGGGAAGTGTCGTCAATGAGAATCTGTTAGACCCATTTAGCCGTCAAGGGGGAGACGGGATGAGTTGGGGAAATGTTTTCGCATCAATTAACTAAAAAAAAAAGATTATGGGGGGTACATATAGTAAAGGCCACCTTTCCCTAACACTGCACGACAAAATTGTGAGAACAATTTTCATCTCATGGGTGCTCCAATAGTCCTTGTACAAACAAGAATTGAGATTTAGTGACCAACTCTCATTCTTTAAAACTAAACTCATTGTTTGTAAAAATCCATTTTGAGCTTAATATTTTTATTTTAATCTTTTTAAATAATGAACTAACCTTCAAATTAGGGAAATAATACTACCTTAAGATAAGTTTATTGTAGTTCCAATAGGGTCGGAAGCGTGTAAATTATTGTACTAAAAAATCACACAAAGTTCAATTCCCAGGGAAGAGAGGTGGATCACAAGGATCTCTTAAATACCAAGTCTTTCCTTAGTCAGAATATCCCTTCTATAGTAATTTAATAGCACAATTAAATACTACTATTATACCCTCAAATATTGAAAGAAAAATAGGACAAGAAAGAACACAAGAGTTTTAACGAGGTTCGGTAAATTATACCTACGTCCTCGGGCACTAACACTAGATGATAACTTTACTATCTCTAAAATATTACAAACAAATAGAATTCCTTAAGAATTCTCAAATGGGAGAAGAGAGAAAACTAAGAGAGAAAGATTGGTTGGGATAGTTGAAATGAAAAATGAGAAGGTCTATTTATAGTTGAAGTTCAGGGACTAACTTGCAAATGGCCTAAAAAATAGGGACCAAAATTGTAATTATCCCATTCAACTTTTCAACATTCGGTGCAACTTGTTCACCTTTTTAACAAGTTGCTTCCTACCTTTGTTGACTTTTCAACAATTTCCACCTTGAAGATTTGATTAGGATAATCACATCTTCACACACTTCCTTCAACTCCCCAAATTTGATAAAGCTATCTTTTGTAGTGCCTACAAATGCGCTCTCGAGCACCATACACCTGAAGGTGCTCAAATTCTCAGGATGTTAATCAAGTTCAAACAATGATTAAACTTGATTGTTGTTACCACCTTGGTCATCATATCTGCGGGATTATCTGCTGTCGGAATCTTCTGAAGTAGAATTTTTCCTTTTTCAAAGACTTCCCGCACAAAGTGATATCTTACGTCGATATGCTTGGTTCTTGAATGATAGACTTGATTTTTCGCTAAATGAATAGCGCTCTGACTGTCACAATATATACTAATGTGACTTTGAACAACTCCCAAGTCTTTCAACAATCCATTAAGCCAAATAGCCTCCTTAACAGCTTCTGTAATTGCCATATATTCTGCCTCTGTAGTAGACACAACTACTGTAGACTGTAAGGTAGACTTCCAACTCACTGGGGCTTTAGCAAGAGTAAACAGATACCCCGTAGTTGAATTACGTTTATCTAAATCACCAGCAAAGTCGGAATCAACATATCCAACTACAAACTGACCAAGTGCTTCATCCTGCTCAAAAATTAAACCAACATCTACGGTTTTTTGAAGATACCATAGAATCCATTTCACAGCTTGCCAATGTCCTTTTCCAGGATCATGCATATACCTGCTCACAACTCCAACAGCTTGTGAAATGTCAGACCGCGTACACACCATCGCATACATCAAACTCCCAACTGCATTTGCATATGGGACTTTTGCCATATATTCTCTTTCTTCTTCAGTTTTCGGAGATAATTGAGCATTAAGTTTCAAATGAGAAGCAAGTGAGGTACTTACATGTTTTGTGTTTTCATTTACACCAAAACATTGTAATACCTTTTTCAGATATTGCTTCTAATTCAAACAAAGCTTGCCTCTCTGTCTATCTCTACTTATCTCCATGCCGAGAATCTTCGTGGCCTCACCTAGATCTTTCATCTCGAACTCTTGATTCAACTGAGCTTTCAGCTTATCTATCTATTTTTGGCTCTTCGAAGCGATTAACATATCATCAACATACAAGAGTAGATAAATGAAAGATCCGTCATGCAGCTTCTGTAAATACACACAATTGTCATATTTGCTTCTTGTGTACTTCTGCCTTATCATAAAGCTATCAAATCGCTTGTACCACTATCTTGGGGATTGCTTCAATCCATATAGCGATTTGTTCAGCTTACAAACCCAATTTCTACCACCAGCATCTGTGTATCCTTCGGGCTGAGTCGTATAGATCTCCTCTTCTAACTCACCATGCAAGAAAGCCGTCTTAACATCAAGTTGAGCTAGCTCCAAATTCAACTGTGCTACCAAGGCCAACAAAATTCTGATGGAGGAATGCTTCACAACAGGGGAAAATACATCATTATAGTCAATTCCCTCCTTCTGAGCGTAGCCTTTAGCTACCAATCTTGCCTTGTAGCAAATATCTTTCTTGCTAGGAGATCCATCTTTCTTTGCGAATACCCACTTGCATCCGATTGCCCTTTTACCTTTCGGTAATTGCGCCAACTCCCAAGTATTGTTCTTCTGGAGAGACTGCATTTCTTCATCCATGGCGCTTTTCCATTTGTCACTTTCTAAGCTTTGGATTGCTTCTTGATAAGTGACAGGAATATCATTATCAACAACGGGAAGGGCGTAGGCCACCATATCAGTAAATCGAGCAGGTTTACGAATTTTTCTCCGTGGCCTTGCAACTGCAACTGGTTCTGGTGTACTTAATGGTTCTTGGGTCAGAACCTCTTCAACCTCTAATTCCTCCATTGTGGCTGGAGAATTAGACTTATTAACTGGGCAAATCCCCATCTGCTCAAACTCCACCTATTTTGGAGTACACTCCACCTGCTGTGGAGTATCGTTTGTCTGAATATCTTCATCTGCTACCTTTTTTCAATGTGGCAGATTCATCAAAGGTAACATCTCTACTACAGATCATTTTCTTTGTACTTAAGCACCAAAGACGAAATCCCTTCACTCCAGAAGTGATTCCCATAAAGAGAGCTTTCTTTGCCCTCGGATCTAGCTTTGACTCCTTCACATGGTAATATGCAGTGGATCCAAACACATGTAAGGAATCATAGTCTGTAGCCGGTTTTCCAGACCATACCTCCATAAGAGTTTTTCTTTCTAATGCAGATGATGGCAAACGATTAACAAGATGGCCAGCGTATGTCACAGCCTCAGCCCAAAATTGCTTGCCCAACCCAGCATTGGACAACATACATCGAACTTTCTCCAGCAATGTTCGATTCATACGCTCTGCCACTCCATTCTGCTGCAGTGTATCCCTAACTGTGAAGTGTCGAACAATACCATACTCTTGGCACACATCGAATAACGGATAACTTTTATATTCCCCTCCATTGTTCGTCCTAAGCCGCTTGATTTTCTTGCCAGTCTGGTTTTCGATCATAGTTTTCCATTTAAGAAAAACTCTAAGCACTTCATCCTTAAGTCTCATGGTATACACCCAAACTCTTCTGGAAAAGTCATCAACAAAAGTAACAAAGTAGTGTTTTCCTCGCAATGAAGGTATCTTGGAAGGCCCCCACACATCTGAGTGAACATATTCCAAAATACCTTTTGTATTATGGATAGCAGTGTCGAATTTCACTCTCTTTTGCTTTCCCAGAACACAATGCTCGCAAAATTTTAATTTGCAAGCCTTTGCACCTTTCAACAATCCTTGCTTTGCCAGAATTTGCAAGGATTTTTCGCTGGCATGTCCCAACTTCATATGCCACAACTGCATTGAGTCCAATTCTTTGTTACCGGAAGCTGCAGCGACTGCTCCAATAACTGTACTACCTTGGTAGTAATACAAGTTATTTTTCCTGATGCCCTTCAATATCACAAGTGCGCCAGATGTCACTTTCAAAATCCCATCTCTCATAGTAACAACTGAACCATTGGATTCCAAGGCTCCCAATGAGATGAGATTTTTCTTCAAACTGGGCACGTACCGAACATCAGTCAGAACTCTAGTTGATCCATCTTGATTCTTTAATTGGATTGATCCTATCCCAACAGTTTTACAGGCATTGTCATTGCCCATATAAACAACTCCTCCATTTAGCTCAACTAAATCAGAGAACCACTCCCGGTTAGGGGACATATGATAGGTACAACTCGAATCCAATATCCACTCATCTGAATGGAACGACGATGATGATGCAACCAGTGATAGTTCAGAGTCACTGGTATCATGCTTTACAACACAAGCATCTACAGCAGCTTTTCTCTTATTCTTCAGCTTTGGATAATTTTTCTTCCAGTAGCCTTTCTCATGACAAAAAGGCACATTCATCTTTCCCGAGTCTGGACTTTGACTTTGATCTCCCTTTCTGAGTTTTCTTCCGAGTGTATGAACGACCTCGGACTGCTAAAGCTTCTGTATCTCTGATTAAGTTTTTCTGTTTGTCCTTCTTTCTCTGTTCATAACTGTATAAGGCCGCACAGACTTCGCTCAGAGATATACCACTCCTGCCATGAAGTAGAGTAGTTTCTAGGAACTCAAACTCCTCAGGAAGTGACCCCAACAACATCAAAGCCAAATCTTCATCTTTGAATGCCTCATCCGTATTTAGCAAATTAGTGACTAACTGATTAAATTTGGTGATGTGATCATTCATTGTGGTACCTGGGACGTAAGTGAAGCGAAACAGTCTTTTCTTCAAGTGGAGCTTATTTTGACTGTTTTTCTTCAAAAAAATTTCTTCAAGTGCCCCCCATAACTTATTTGCAGAAGTTTCCTTTGAAAAAGCATACCTCTGCTCTCGAGAAAGGCATGATCGAATTGTGCCACGTGCCAACCGATTGATTGCCTTCCAATCTTTCTCCTGTACATCATCTGGTTTCTCTTCATCAATGGCAATGTCTAGACCCTGCTTGAAAAGGGCATCTAGAACCTCACTTTGCTACATACCAAAATGGCCCGTGCCATCAAAGATCTCCACGGCCAATCTTGCATTTGCAATTATCGGTCTTGTCCACATGGACGATGTTGAAGCTCCTACACCGACCGTTTTCTCCATAATCTTTCAATATACCTAAAGAAATCTTTTTTGATGTGGAAGATCAGTTTAAACTGCAACCACAGAGCATACTACGATTAACCTTCGGCTCTGATACCACTTGTAGTTCCAATAGGGTCGGAAGCGTGTAAATTATTGTACTAAAAAATCACACAAAGTTCAATTCCCAAGGAAGAGAGGTGGATCACAAGAATCTCTTAAATATCAAGTCTTTCCTTAGTCAGAATATCCCTTCTATAGTAATTTAATAGCACAATTAAATACTACTATTATACCCTCAAATATTGAAAGAAAAATAGGACAAGAAAGAACACAAGAGTTTTAACGAGGTTCGGTAAATTATACCTACGTCCTCGGGCACTAACACCAGATGATAACTTTACTATCTCCAAAATATTACAAACAAATAGAATTCCTTAAGAATTCTCAAATGGGAGAAGAGAGAAAACTAAGAGAGAAAGATTGGTTGGGATAGTTGAAATGAAAAATGAGAAGGGCTATTTATAGTTGAAGTTCAGGGACTAACTTGCAAATGGCCTAAAAAATAGGGACCAAAATTGCAATTATCCCATTCAACTTTTTAACATTCGGTGCAACTTGCTTCACCTTTTTAACAAGTTGCTTCCTACCTTTGTTGACTTTTCAACATTTATTCTCTTGGGTATTTCCTATCTAGAACATGGCTAAAGTTTGTGATTGTTTCTCTTAACAATATCATCTCTAAAGTTCAAGCTTATATCTTTCTTTAATAATATAATATGCTTTATCATTACACCTAACACTTGATTGAATATTAATAACTCTGGATATCGTAACCTAACTCGGATGAGAATTCATTAGTAATATTTGGATAGCAAAGAAAGTCAAATATAAGAGGAATTAAGCACCACTACACTCCCATTTGTATTACCATTAATATTCAATACTAAAACTTTTTTTATTCATGCAATGCAGGAGCAAAGTCTAGTAGGTAAGAGTGTGCATTCAGTTGGTTTGATTTTTTATACCAAAAATTGAATAAATTGAATTATTCATGTAAATCAAATATATCGAATCAACTTAAGGAGAAAAACCGAATAAACTAAAGCAAAAATTTATTATATTGAACAAAATAAACTAATTAAATTGAACATGAAATCTGATTAAACAGAAAAATTTTGGTTTTTTCAGTTCAGTTCACTTCAGTTTAGATTAATTTTTTTGCACACCCCTGATCAACAGGAAGGGGCCCCGACCCCCTAAAAATAGTAAATTTCATTTTCACCCTTTAATTTTTAAAAAAATTTAATTTAGTGAAAGGTAAAATTATATTTTGACCCCCTTCAAAATGATAAAATTTTAATTTAATCCTTTAAAAATTATAAATTATTAAAATTGTGAAATTGCATTTTAGTTCTCATAAGAATATACAATTTAATTCTAGTTTCGAAGAAAAATATTTGAGCTTTGGTGATGTTTGAATGTACCATTATGGCGGAAAAGTATGAAATTTTGTTAATTGCACCTGCGCGCAATACTCAAGACATTTAGAAAGCAAAGTATTTAACATGAGTTTCTATATTGCATATTCTCTTGTTTGTTTCTTTTATGCCCATCTTCTTCTGATCAAGAGAAAAGAAATACTTTCTCTTCTTTTCCTTCATCTTAAATTCCTTCATTTTTCTTTTCCTTTAGTAAGACATCCTTTGATAAAAGAATTAGCTCTTCTTCACACCTCTCGATTAGAGTATCTTCAACATTATCTTTCAGATAATGAAGAAAACGAGGGCCGAACTTTTAGTGATCAACAATTTTTTTTATTAGAAAAAAAAAACATTGGGCCACAGATGCCCTTTAATTGAACAGATTATTGCGAGATAATAAAGTAGAAATTTGTCTGTAAATTGAAAAAGTCGAAAGATATCATAAAAGAAATGACAAAGAAGAAAATAGAAAAAACATGCAAAGAGGATAAAACACTCTCAATATGCTCTCCTTAATTTTTACTTATTAGGAATTTTTGCCATAGCTACGTAATTTCTGATCTTCATCTGGTGTTATTTTTATGATTGTCTGTTCTTCGGGTCTTATTTATAGGTTAACCTAGTTTATTAATATTTTAAATATTATACTCTCATATTTAAGTTCCACTTTAGAAAAATGAAAAAGGCATTACTTACGTATGCCTCTTTTTTTTTCTTTTCTTTAACCATGCTTCGTATTTTGTGGAATACAAATAGAATGTTGGATGTATAAATCTGCTATACAGTGTACAGCATCTTTAGTTATCAAAGGAATAAAGTAGAAAATAATCTTTAACAATGCCTTTTTCTCTCTCTCTCTCTCCCTAACATTAAATAATATCCATTCCTTTGCAAATATTGTTTTCCTTTAATCTTTAAGGAGCAAAGTTTATGAATGTTCTCTTTAGTATTTACTCCTAATGTGTATATTCTCTTCTTCTTCTTCTTTTTATATCCTCTACCCTATCTGAATAAGGAAAATTAAAGGAACTACTTTCTCTTCTTTTCCTTGTTCCTTCATTTTTTTTTTCTTTTCTGATATTCTGGCCTTCGGAATGCATTCAAAGATGGAAAAGCATCGATTCTATTGCCTCCCATGTATATTAGGTGGATATCTTTCTAATAATGTTCACAGTTTCTTTAATTAAGATCATAAATTTTATGTTCCCTTTGGTCCACCATTGCCCTTTGTTGAATGTTCTTTAATAAGAGATAAAGCAGTATATATATATTAATTGCTCAAGTATTGACATATTTTATATTCGAAAACAGTGATGAAACATACTATTAACTTTTGGAGGTATAATTAAAATTTTTAAAAATTCTAATGGTTTAATGAGAATTTCCCCAAAAAGTTCAAGAGTTCAATTTTTTTTTTTAAATTTTAATAAAATTAATAAAAAAATTTCAAAAAATGTAAGAGATTAAATAAAAATTTTCAAAAAAAATATCACCCAATTTTTTTAACAGTAAGAAAGGAAAAAGAAATTACATATTAAATATATTGACGCATCATTTTCATGAAAAAGATTTAGTATGAAAAGGTAGAAGAATTAATTAAAGGAACTCATGTGGGTATATCCAGAAATATCCCACCATGGAATTTATTTTGATTGATCAAAAGCTTGATTCATTTCTTACATGATATTCTGGATTATATCAACATCTAAATTCTTTAGCATTGCATATTCTCGTCATTCTCTAACACTACTTTCTTTTTTTCTTTAGTTTTTTTATTTATTTTACCTTTGTTTTGTCACGTCCGCAAGGAGAGAATTGTTGTGATTAGTTGATGAAGAGGAATCATTTCCAACTCATATGAATAGATATATATATATATCTTTATCAATCTAAGAGAAAGAAGAAATGAATGCTCTCTTTTTATATCAGAAATTTATGTTGCTGCCCTGTGGTCCACTTATATCATCCTTTATTCTCCTTGTTGGACTTTCTATTTGTTGATATTTATTATATATTTTGTGTGGGGAATAACAAGACTTTCTCAAATGCTTGCATCCTCTCGGTAAATAACATGCTTCTCGCCACATTTCTTGCTCTAAAACCTCCCCATAAAAAAAATCCTGAAGACTTCAATTTTCAATCTCCTGCTTGCTATTCTCTCGATAAGGAGCTTTTATTTATTTAATGTAATATCGATATATAAATTGTTTTGAATTTTAATTTAATAAATACTGTTGTTTCGAATATGTTTAAAGAAGGTAAGGATATTTTGATTTGGGGAATTTATTTAATCATTATTCCTCTAGCTTTTATCCTCAAGTGCTTGCTATTTTCACTTGATGGTTAATGTTGGCTAGGGTTTCTGTGTGAGGCCTCTGTTTATTTTGCTTTCTATTTTTTAACTTCCTTTTTAAGTTTTTGATTGCTTTCGTGGATTGTATCTTTCAAGTTCTAATTTCAATAAAATAATCGACTTTTCATAAAAAATAATTTAATAACTTCTTTTTTTATGGCCTGGATCACAAGTATAAGCAGAGGCGAATCTAGAGGGGTTGGCACTTGGTAGTAGCCCGCCCTTTAAATTTTTTAAAATTTTAATTTAATAAAAGTAAAATTACACTTTAACCCCTCTTAAAAATGATAAAATTTTAATTTAACACCTTAAAAATTGTTAGTAAAAATTAAATTTTAATTCTGTCTCTAGAATTACTGCCTTCGCTCCTAAGTACGAGGGTGGGTCTTATAAATATATATGACAATGGTTGGTGAGTGTATTAGAATTATTTGATAAAAACTATAATTCCTCATTCATCGTAAGGACTGGATGTAGTAGAGGAAGGCCCAAACCCAATAAATCCATATCCAGTCCTTCAGCTGTGGTCCTACTGGACTGGTTAATTTCTAACATCTGTCATTAGCTTGGAAATGAAACAACAACAATGACCCATTGAGTTCTAGAAAGCCCAACAAACTTCACACCTAAACCCCCAATTTCTTTAGTCTTTCCGTTTGTTCAACCCATTTCATTTTTGTTAAACCTTGGTTTTCTTCTACAAAACAGGTTGTAATGATAAAATATTAGTACTTTACCGGTTGTATAAATTTAACTTGTTACAAGGTTTAAATATTTGGAAGAAATTTTACAAATTAAAGAATAATTATATAAAAAAATTCAATTGGATATTGTTATATTTGTAAAAATTTATAAATAGTTTTAATAAAATAAATTTTAAAAATATTTGTTATAATTAAATAAAAATAAATTTTAAAACTTAAATTTTTATCTTTTAATGGGACCATGTGTATTAAATCAAATAAAATTAGAATGATGTAGAAAAAGGAATTTGATCTATTAAAATTCCCTATTGAAATTACATAGGAATTTTTAAATTCCCTAAAATATTTACCTAAATAATTTTATTTTTAGAAAACTTTAATACAAATCAAATTCCTCTTACAAATTTCTCATCCAAACTACCGGTTAAGTTTTTTTAAGGAAGTGCTAAAAAATGGCATTTATTGAGATGTAATTGGGTTAGCAATTGCGAATTAGTGTTTAATTAAAATGAGTAAACTAGACTAAGTTTTCGTTTTAATTATTAAATCATTTAAAAAATTTTACTTAAGTTATTGAGCTGTTAAAATTAGTGATACTTCTTGTACCAATTGAAAGCTCTCTTTTCCTTTCTCTTTTTCAGATTTTTTTTCATGAAACAACTTTAGACGTTACAAATTTGTAAATCAAAATTTAAATAACTTTTTTCTTTGATTTTTGACACTAAGTGTCAGGTCAACTTGGATCGAAAGTATATTCTTCTATTCGTTAATGAGTATCGATCCATCATACTAATCATTGAATTGTTGCTTGGAGCTCGCTGACAAAATTTAAAAAAAAAACTTAATAACTTAACGACTTAAATAAAATTTTTTTAATATTTCAACAATTTAAATTAAAATTTTTGAATAATCAATTAATTAAATTATGCAATTTTTTTATGAAGCCGTGAAAACAAAAACTTATAATTTAATCAGCAATTTAGCTAAAAATTATTATTAGAAAAAGCTAAGCGAATTGAATTGAAAGACCAAAATAACCCTCAGAAACTTTTATCCTCAAAAATCATACCGGTGGCAATGCTTTCATCACCAAACATAAAAAGAAAATGGTTACTCCCCATTATTTGTTGCTTCACAGCAAGCATCCATTACCATTTCCTCCGCTCACCCTTTCCAAAACGAAACGTTCCCTTATCTCTCAATTGACTGAACTTAAACATCAATATGGTGGGAATCTCAACATTAATTTTAATCCCAAGAAAAAAGTAAACTCACCATCGTCTGTTCATGCAGTGGAGAAAGATAGAGAGCGGTATGAAGTAGACCCAGAGAAGGCCAAAGAAGCCCTCCAAAAGCTTGACCAGCAGCTGCAAACTCTCTCTAATAAACCAGTAAGCACTCCTAAGATCAGAGGTAACTAATATTTCCCTCTCTTTTTATCTTTATAATCTTCAACACTCTGTAGTTCTATTGCTTCTATTTTGGCAACATTAAGGAGATTTCTGTTTTTTCCGCACTTAAATTTTTAATTAAAATCATGGATGCAGTTTGGGCTTTAGAGTAAATATTCTTTAACCAAATGTTTCTGTCCTGGAACAAGTCATTTCTCCCAAAGAAATCAAGAGAATAGTCTGATTAGTAGAGTTAAGCAGCAAATAAGGGGTGGCATCCACTTGGGTTTTGTTCAATTTATTCATTCAACCTCTTTTAGCGATGATATAATAAGAAGGCATCTAGCTGCATCTGGTCTCTTCAGTTAAAAAGGCATCCACGTGGGTTTAGTCCAATTTATTTGACTGAACAGTAGCTGTACTTATCTATCTGAGGCTGCCAAACCATATATACAAAGGCATTCCATGTAGCCCTCTATTCTTATTGCAAATGGCCAATTTAATTTCTTGAAACTGTCTTGATCCAACCCATATTCTAGTGGGATTTGTCAGCAAGAAAAATCTCATTTGAAATGATTGCACTATTAGGACATAAACCCGTTTCTGCTTGTTAAATAGCACACTTCGGGTGAGTGACACAGGTAGAATCAAGTTATTCTAAATTTAACATATACATGAAGGATCGTACACTTGTACCCATGTTAGAATTTACTAGCTTGTTAACCAAGGCTGTTGAGGAAGTGTAGTGACATGTTTCCTTTTAACTGGTTTGCAGCTTCAGATGTAAAGCTTACAAGGGACGAAATGGTAGAAGATAGCCCAGAAATTTCAGGATCTTTCCTAACATCTTTAACTACTGCTCTTCTTATTTTCACAATCTTCTACAATGTGTTGTTTTATTTTGTGATAAAGCCATCCATAGATGGACCAGACTCACCTCCTCCTCAACCTACCACCAGCTTCACTGAGCCAAGAGTTTTGGAGTAGTTCTCCACTCCTTCCACCATTAACACCACCACTTCTGTATAAGTTAATGTTGGTTAGAGTATTAAGAGCAATTTTTCTTATACATGTAATTGGAACATGAAACATGTTTTAGCCCATATCTCTTGAAACACAAAAATGCAAAGCAAAAGAAATATGTAAAACTTTGAATCCTCCAAGTTTCCTTTATATTTCAAACGCACATCTTGAGATGCGTGAAAGGAAAACTAAAATGCCATTGTACGAACCTTTATTATTATTGTTTAAAAATTACAAGTGAACTGAAAATTACTCAATTGGTTATTATTAAATTCATCTCTACTTCGTGTAGTGACAAATGATTTGAGATGCTTAATTCCTTGCTTCAAAGGATACTTCTTTTCATATCCTTAGATAAAAAAAAAACCATATTTTTCTTTAAATAAAGTACTGATTAACATAATCAATGTCATGTCATAAAAAAATAATCAATATAAAAAGATAATCAGTTTTAGGAAATAAATCTTAAATAGTTACGATAGAGATTAGTCCTTTTCACTTTCCACTGTAACAACACGTGGTAATAATTTTTTTATTGATTGCATGAAGCTTATTATAAGAGAAACCATGAACGGGGTCGGCCTAGAACTAGAAGGTGAGGCCCATTGCAGTGGTAATGGCTACGAGGTTCCTTCCTTCCTTGTTAAATATAGCAAACGCAAAGACAGCAATTGAAAACGCAACTGTCAGTTACAAAGAAAGAATTAACGATCTGCAATTCCCACCCTCAAAACAGACAACAATTCCCCCTTCCCCAAAAATAAACAATAAAAATTATGAGCACTGGCGAAGGAAAAACCGTGTGCGTAACTGGAGCCTCAGGTTACATCGCTTCATGCCTTGTTAAGCACCTTCTCCTTCGTGGTTACACTGTCAAAGCCTCTGTTCGTGACCCAAGTCTGTTCTTTTTCTTTTCATGATCTCGCATCTTCATCCTTTGTTCATCTTCTCTCTCGGATTTCAATCGCTTTGTTTCATTTTATTTTGTTTTATTTCTGATTTTTTTTCATGTTAATTCTTGTATTCTTGTGATTTGCACTCGTGCATACAAAACAAGAAACTGCCATATATCTGACATTGTAACATTCTTATGTGCTCTGATTGAATATTTTAATGAGGATAAGATTTTTTTGTTATGTTAATTCTCTTTTGTTTTTTTTTTGGCAACCCACCCTTTTCCAATATTCTCTCCTACCAACCATGCATAGTAAAAAAAAAATTATATACGAGCATCTGCTGTTTATAGGGACACAACTTCTTGTTTCTAGCATATTGTATTGTTTGTTTAGATGCATAATTTTTTGCATTAACTCTTTTTTGTTCTTATAAGTGTTACCTAGACGTTTCCTAAATTATTTCAATCATAGTAATTAGTTATTATTCATGAATAGGTGATCCAAGAAAGACACAACACTTGCTTGCACTTGAGGGTGCTGAGGAAAGGCTCAAGTTGTTTAAAGCAAACTTATTGGAAGAAGGTTCCTTTGATTCTGGTGTTGAAGGTTGTGATGGTGTTTTTCACACAGCATCTCCCTTTTATCATGATGTCACTGATCCACAGGTTGATGTTGAATTCTTTACCTATATGATCAACCCTTTAGTTTCCACTGTATGCAATATATTGTTTTCTAATACAACAGGATGAAAGTTGCCTATTTTGTCAAGCATTGTTTCTTTAATAAAATCTAATTACTTTCTTGAGGCTCTCTATTTTTGGTAAATGAACTCCATTGTAGCAGTTGCCTTCTTTGTTTTTGAAAATTTCATTTCCTCCTTTCAAAAAAAAAAATCATTTCCTTTCTTTTTGGATCATTTAAAATGTTCTTGCATGGTTTTGATGATGACAAGAAGTCATCAGTTTTGATCGCAGAGTCTATTATTGAAGAGGTTTTTGTAGGTTAAGTAGCAAAATAATTTCTCTTGGAAGAGCATTTCACAATTAAATTTCTTATAACATTATCCATTAGTGGCCAGGATCTTAATCATATGAAAACTAAGTGGTGCTTTGTTTTCAAAAATACTGGGAAAGAATTTGAACCATTTGGCTTTTGCATTACTTACAAGTAGAGAAGTAGGCTGATATTTACTCTGTGACTTGTAGTATGCTATTGGAGGGAAACATTCCCCATAATTTAAAGGTTTAAGAGGATTTGCTATAAGACTTATGACATACACACTAGATGATCATGGTGGTCAGTGATGAGTGGTGACCTCTTTCAAGTTTTTAAGTTTGTATATAGTATTTTAAGAGTATAGTAAACTTATTTCTGAGAGCACTAGTCCTCCCAACCTTTTTTTTTTCTTGGCTGTGTTATAACTTATCTCTCATTGGTTAGTAAATTTTTAGCTCTTCATTGCCCTTCTCAGGCAGAATTACTTGATCCTGCTGTGAAGGGAACACTGAATGTTCTGAACTCATGTGCTAATACACCATCTGTCAAACGAGTGGTCTTGACGTCTTCTATAGCTGCAGTCACATACAATGGGAAACCTCGAACTCCAGATGTTGTGGTTGATGAAAGTTGGTTTACCGATCCTGAGTACTGTAAGAATTTGAAGGTGAGTATATATACTATACATCTGTTAGTATATTGAGATTTGTGTTGTGTTTTATATGGAACTTCAACCTGTTACACTGAAATTACTAAGGAAAAATTAAAAATAAGAAAAAAAAAAGGATTTATATTGGAAACACATTGCAAGCTAAGTAATAGGCTACTTCTATCTTAGGATCTAAAAATTGACTTGTAGATTGGCTGAATAACTGGTTTAACTGTGAGTCTTTTTTACTTGTAACAAGCTAATCCATGACTATCTTGTCCTTTTAGTATGTTGGGGATACTGGTCACAGTTTTCAGAACAAATTCTGCATGGTTGCATGGACTGGCTAGTTGTTGGCTTGTTGCTGAAATCATTACTCTGCATTCAATTTCCTTGTTTGCACACTACACGATTTGTCATGCTACAACCTAATATTTTAATATATATCGCACAGGGTTTTTTCTTTTTCAATTTTATAAGAGGATATTATTGCTGAATGTCATCTTTTAATTTAATCAATGTTTATCTCATATTTTTCCTTGTTCAGCTCTGGTATGTAGTCTCAAAAACCATTGCTGAAGATTCTGCCTGGAAATTTGCAAAAGAGAAGGGTCTTGACATGGTTGTCGTAAACCCAGCGATGGTGATCGGTCCTCTTTTGCAGCCAACACTTAACACAAGTGCTGCAGCAGTTTTAAGCTTAATTAAAGGTAATTTTTGCCACGCTACCATTTACCTTCACAGCTATTTGCATTACATTTAATTTGGTGATATATATTCTTAACTATGGTGGTTGAGAATTTTTTTTTTAAATACAATCATTCTTCAAGGGCCTTCTGAAAATACACTTACACTTAACCTTGTACGTCTCTTATAGGTATTAGTAATACCTTCCAATATATAAATGTCTATCGATTTAAAGGGAAGAACTGATATTATAAATCAAGATTTCTATTAAGTATCTGTTTTGTTCTTTCTATTGAAATACTCGATTAAAAGGCCTTGTAATCAATTCGTCAAGCGTAAAATTTGTGTATAAGTACTGCGTAATAAAAAATGGCAAGATCTTACATCCCGTAAGTCCACCATGTTAGGTTGTCTTTAAGAAAATTGTAGCTTGTTGACATAACTGCGGCTTTTGCGTTGCATGCCTTCTAAGAAGAAAGTAGAAACAGATGGTGAGAAGAGGGGAAGTCCGTGGTTTGCAAAGTGGATAAGCAATGTAGTAGTTTTAGGAATTTCTTTCGTCAAACTTGGTTATTAATCTCATGTCGATCCTGTGTTGTTTGGGCAGGAGCACAAACATTTCCAAATGCAACATTTGGTTGGGTTAATGTAAAAGACGTTGCAAATGCACACATCCAGGCATTTGAGATTCCATCAGCTAGTGGAAGGTACTGTTTAGTCGAGAGGGTTGCACATTGCTCGGAAGTTGTGAAGATGTTAAGTGAGCTCTATCCTTCTTTCCAGCTTCCAGAAAAGTGAGTTCTTTGACTCACCACCATGTGCTTCTCTAGTCTATCTATATACAGCACTTCCCTTGGTTTTCAAGCCAAAAGTTTTTATTCTAAACTCTTTTTCCAGTAATTTAAATTATAATCAAATCTTCCACTCTATGAAGAATATATATTATAGGTTATCATTAAATTCTCAATGGATTGGGATTATATTATAATACTGAAGCAGAGTGCGGTTTTGATAAAATAATGGCAGATGTGCAGATGACAAGCCTTATGTGCCAACATATCAGGTGTCAAAGGAAAAAGCAAAAACATTGGGTATAGAGTTCACTCCTTTGGATGTGAGTCTCAAGGAAACAGTAGAAAGCTTGAAGGAAAAGGGATTTGTCAGTTTTGAGTCTTAGTCCTGCATCTCCTTCCTCCGTAACAAATAAATTGGTGAATAAATTTTCATTTTTTTATGATTTTTTCTCACTTTTCTTGAGAATGGGATAATATATAATTTATTGGCCCTCTAGCAGTTGGCTTCTGGGTATAATTGTTTCAGACATTTGACTAGGAAAAACTGATGATGAATTTAATAGTGAAAACTGTGTTTGACTTAATTTCTAATTTTAATATCAGCTGCTGTAATTATTTTATGAAGTACTCACTCTCCCATGGCCTCTTTGTCCAATTGGCAAGCAGGTACCTTTCCAAAGGATAGTAAGGTTCATGATGATGAGAAAAACCTATTCATGATCTAGAACAAATTTTTGGTAATTTAGGTAGATTCAGTTCATATTATTATTAAATTGTGAAAATTAAGATCATCAGTCATTTACAATACTATATCGAGCTTGGTAAATAAATCACGATATAAAAATTTACAAGTGATATGAAATGCTATTTTGATAAATTTTGCATGTAAAATACCACTATTTATTTCATAACAGCCATGAACACGTACTGTTTTAACTACAATTTTCGTTATGGTCAGCTGTGTAGGAGGACTAATACAATGTTCCTCTAAACAATATAAGATCATAAAAACTTTACAGCCATTTCTTTTTTTGAAATTTGCTTTCCCCTTTCCTACGAGAACTCTGAAACATATATGACAGCAATATATATGTATATAATATAATATAAGTTAGACTCCAACTAGAAATGCGGAACTTAAATTTGGATTATGTCCTGTAATTCCCAAGGGCCATCGAACGACTGTGTTTTTCTCAGGTTCCAGTGGAGGCCGTCATGGATGCTGGATAAGAAATCACTTGTAGAATCAACTTGACATGCTGTTGGAACAGGACATGGTGCCATACTGCACAAAAGAGCATCCCCAGCAGCTAACTGTTTTCTGTCCTTGCCATCAAATGATGCCCAAGCTGGACTTCTGCTATTAAATGGCACCACTATTCGCAATGTGACATGCTCAGGCAATATCAGGGGTCGAAACGATAATGAATGCGGACATATGGGTGTGAACAAGATACCCGGGACCTGCAATTTTAGGATGTTACATCAGCAACATATATTTTTAGTTATATGATCATGATTATATTCTGAAAATAAACATAGAAACTAATGGCATTAAAAAAGTATAATGAGGCAAAGATCTAGGACAAAATCCAAAGTGTTGCGTAACCAAATGTGCATTAAGAAGATCTAAGCAGGAAAAAAGAACATTATGTATCATTTGTCAAAGAAAATGAATAAACCAAGATCAAGATTCCAATGTTAAGTAGCAACAGATTTCTTTTATCCTCTCAATGACACCATCCATCTGAAAAGATAATATTCCACAAAATTCCAACTTGAGGCTAATTTTATCCATAGATGCCCTGCCTGCCTTAAACCATTCGTTACACCCTCACAAACCTCAATTTGTTGCTTCATCTCGGTGAAAACATATGGAATTCTTCAAATTAACATGATGGATACTGAGATTTACAGCACGTCTGAACCCTATCTTATACTTAACATGCATCATCCATGATATGAAACAGACCACATCATGGTCTTATTTTACATAGGATAGTTCCATTACACTCCCTTCCTACCAAAAATTTATTGGGCAAGGGAATACCAATGAGATTATGAAAAAGAAGTTATTTTACAGCTGATGTTTACTTTTTCTTACCACCGTTGTTATTAGTGGTATTTGGCAACCTGTAAAGAAAGATTCTATGGAAATGAATATCTAACTACCGAGAAAATTCATCACATTGTCCTTACATATCTACTGTATAAATAGACAAAACAGAACAGCAAAGTACTGGAAACACTTAGCTTTTGTTTAAATATAATATTATCTTTAGTCAAACCAAGCTCAAGGAAAGAGCAAGGAATACTTCCAAATTTTTAGTCATCAAAATTCCGACATGTTATTATTTCCATAAAGCATGATATTTTCAAATTTAACGGTAATTATGATGATTATCAGAAATGTACCTGTGGGTGGACCATTGATCCTCCAGCTGCCAGAGAATATGCAGTGCTACCAGATGTTGTTGACAAAATTAAACCATCTCCTTGCACGCATGTGACAAAGGAATTGTCACAATAGCATTCCAGATTTGTGAGGTATGATGATATTCCACGGTCTATTGTAACCTCATTCAGAACAAGAATAGGTTCTTCTGTTTCGTACTCATTTTTAGCTGCATCTCTAATAACACGACAAAGCAAGCGGTGTCGTAAGGTTATACTGACAGGTCCCCTCAGGACAGAATCAAGGCATTCCTTAAAATGTTCACTATCTACAGCAAAGTCAAAGAATTTTCCTTTTGTTCTGATATGCGAGTTAACAAGTATTTTCAACTACAAAAAAAAAAAAATTGTTCAAATTAACCACTTTTAATAATCATTTAATTAATCTTTCATTAAAGAAGTACTTCATGAAGTGGAAGGATACGAAACGGAGTCATAAAGCCCAAAGACCCTAAAGAAAATGGAACAATTGGAGGAACAGGTCCTTTGAACATTGATGCTGCCTGTAAAGAACAATTAGGTGATGATTGCTAAGCATGAAAAAATCCAAAATAAATAAGAAAAGAAAACCAACATAACTAGTTCAGAAGAAACTCAAATGGCACCAGATTTACTTGTACAGGTAAGTTCTGCTCCAATGATTATAGTCATGTTAAGGAAACTGAGTCCATATAAAATCTGATGGTACAGAGCTTTGAGAGACTATCCAGGGAAGGACTCAGAATTGATGTTCAGTGTGGCAAATTTTTAATTTCACAAAAACAACAAAAAAACAAACTAAATAAATATCTAATAATTTCATAAAAACGAAAACAAAAATCATTTTAGAAAATTTATTAACTTCCACTTTTACTAATGTATTTGGGTTTTTAACTATGCCTTCCCATGTTTTTGTAGGTTCCAAGGGGCATTCACTGCAAGGATGGCATACTGCAGGCTTCAAAATCCAGATATAGTGCACAAACACTTTAACGAAATTTAAAATCCTTCATAAAGATATAGTAGAATAAAACTAAATGTAAATGCCATTTGTTCCAACATTACACCAATCGAAGTGATAATTTTATATTCTCAAAGGTTGGCCATTTCATTTAAAAATATGGGTTCAGTCAAACTTAAATAACTTACCCATAGAACAGTTCCATCACCACCAAGGGTTATGACAAGATCAACTTTTGTGTGTAGGAGCAAAATTTCCTGGTCTAAAGAGCAAAAAAAAAATGGTTAAATAAGAAATCAGAATATAATCTAGAAGTAAAAAATAGTTACATGACAAATACATCAAGCCAATTGACTGCAGAGAAAGTATAGAACCATCAGCTACAAATACCAACAAGCACTAAATTAGAAAAAAGAAAAAGAATCTTGGTTTCTTTATTAAATTGAAGGGTAGGTTTCTCAAAAGCTAGCAATTGTAAACTTATATCTAATCCTAGAAAAAGGTTGCTTGCAAAGATTCAAAGATACTAGTGGATAGGACTTCTTGGCAAAAGGAAGCAAAGGAGAAGACATAGGTGCCTTGAGCAAAAACAGAACCTTATAAATAAGTATGTTCATATTTTCTGTCCCTTATATTTAATCTAAAATTCATTTGTTCTAAAATTTTATTTTTATATATAATTATTGCATTGTTATTTTCCCAATTCAAATTTATCCAATTCTATGTTAAGAAAGAATCTGGAATGAATCCAATTTTCCCCATCTTTGATATATTATCTATATTTGAGGTTTGCAAACACAAGTAGAGAATCAATGTCTTGGCTGTCTAACAACATGAACCTGGAAACATGTATTTTAAAAATTATATAAAAGCAAATAAAAAGAACCACCAAGCAGTAGAGAATTGAACATCAACACTTAAAAGCTTCTAGACAGGCAGCACCAAAGATATAATAAGCCGAGATATTTAATTCATTGTGAAATGGGTATTAGTATAACCATAACTACTTCCATAAGCAGAATAAATGACTAACTACTTACCATCTTTCCATGTTTGTACATAGTTGAAGTCAGACGATTCTGTCAGAAGTTCAGCTCTCACACGTGGTTCAACATAAATGTTTAACTTTTTCTTTTCTTTCAACCATCTGGATGAAAGGTTTGGAGTGAGATTAAAAAAATATGCAATAGAAGAAAATTTCTTTTGCCCTTTTAAGGAATATGTACATGCAACATTGTAAAGACAATATACAATATAAAGTCAAAGAAGTTAATGCAAGTCCAGAGAACTAGAAATGCCAAAAAATTACAAAAAGTTGAACACCCTCAGAATAATTAATAAGAACAATACCCTGATTTTGGAAATATCTTAAACATCAGCCGACCTAAACACCACCTTGCAGCCAATCAGGGCAGTCAAGGGGCAGTGCCATCTAGCATAAGTACCAAACAACCAGGGGGCGAAGCCAGGGGTGTTACAGGGACCATGGCCCCACTTTACCTTTAGAAATTTAATTATATTACCTTTTTGTGGTGAAAATACATTATTCAAATCCACATCCCCCACCCAAATGAAATTTTAACTTGGTCCTCTTACAAGAGTTTCTTTTTATTGGCTAATGAAAAAAGGACAAAAGTTTAGCATAAGTGACAAGTTTTGTAATTTATTAATACTTTTAGATTTAATAGTTGCAGTTAAATTAAGAATTTACCTTTTTTTTTAATTAGTCAAATAATTTCTTTCTATACTAATAAATACTGTTCAAAGAATTTTCAATGTTAATTGTGTATGGAACTTCTTTTTAATTTTTCTTCATCATCTTTTAGTTTTTTTTTTTCAATAAATCTTCATAATTTCATCTTGAATTTTTAAAATAACTTTGTAATTTTATCAGGGTCTTTATGTACACACAAAGTAGATTGAAATTTGTTTATCTTTTACTAGTTAAAGAAGTATATAGTATAATTTTGTTTTATTTTGAGTATAATATATATTTTTACACTTACTGTTATAATTTAATCCTCAAAACAGAAATCCTAGCTTTGCCGTGCATGCAACCTTAAAGAAAAATGGTTCACAATAAAGCTATATCTAATTAAGGAGGTTTGTTCATAAGTTCTTGTTGAATATGGAAGTGAGAGTCTGAATAAATTTATTTCTCGAATAAAGATGATAGAAATTTAAGCAAGTATCCTATATCTTACAACAAATATTTCAAAGAAACTAAAACTGTTTTAGCTTTAAAAGTAGTAAATCCCTCTAAGACCACATCAACATTCAACAATGGCTCCTAAATCACAAGAAACAGCATCACATAAATAAGAAAGAAAGGTCCCAGCGATAAACCATAGGTCATGGATGAATCATACAGATAAGGCATGGAGAAGAGGAATGAAGTAGTGCATTAAAAGGCGCTTATATTATGACCAAAAAGCAGGAGCAAGTCCTTTGTTTTTTTTTCCCTGGGATAATTAGCCTTAAAGCAAGTGAAACACATTAAAATATGCATTATTTTGTATGTCTCGAAGAGTTTTGCAGAGATCGGCAAAGGCAAAAAGACTTAAAGCGATTTGCATGAAACTTGCACTCAGAATTTCACAATGTAAAGGTAATTATCATTCTCAATATCCGCACCTGACCATTTGTGCACAAAGAATTCGAACAGAAACTGAATTTGGTTTTGTCAAAATAAGCACAGTCTGCGGGTCAGATTCCCACTTCAGAGAAATCTGGAAAGAGAAAGGGTTTACTAGATGACAGATAGGAGGCAAATAATAAACAAACAATATCCAAACTAAATTTTAAGGAAGATACTAAGGGGGAAAAAAGGGAAAATATTAGTCCATGATAGAAAGTGTGTTGCTTATAAATTTGCAGCAAAAAAAGCTCCCTAACTGGATAGGTGAAGGAATACCTGTTTACTGCTGCGTTCTGCAGTCGTAATATTCCCTTTTTCAAAAGAGACAATGTCATGTTTGTGCTGATCACCATTCTCACCCTTGCACCACCATGAAAGTTTAAATGATGCCTGTCGCACCAAACATAGTTTTGAATTATGCGGTCTGAACATTTATGCTAAAAATGATTTCACATTGGTGAATTGGATAATCTGTCCTCCTTAGACTTGAAATAATGTATTTGCTTGCCCATGGGAAGAAATATGAAAAGCTGAATCCTAAAACATACAAAACATTAAAGGAAAGCCTAGATAATGTTGTTGTCCAAACCAAACAAATAACATAACAAACATCCAGAAAGAGGAAAGATTTAAGAAAAAGATAAAAAAAGGGACAGATGCCAAGTGAACAAGGAAATAGAAAAGGTATACTAAGCTAGAAGGTTATTGGTTCAAAATAGAAGGATAATAACAAACCAGACCTTTCTCATCATCTTACTTCGATCTACATTGGAACTCGAGTCTGATCCTCTGTCACGAAGAACCTCATGGGAGCAAATCCCATGCTTCATACAGCATTCATCAAAAATCTTGTCCAGTTCATTCTGCTGCATCAATTGTTTGTCTGAGTTCTTCACTTTCCCGCAATCAATATTACCATTTTGCTCAGCAATTTGAGCTACCATAAAAGAGTAAAATGCATTAACATCAGACTTCAAAGCAATATAGAGAGGTCAATACACACAAAAGCGTCAGTGTAATAAAGATCATTACTGTGAAGTACAGGAACATAAAATTTAGAGCTCTTCAAAGGAAGAAAAATAAAAAGCATAAAAAAGGAACTTGGGAAACAAAGCAAGCAGCTTTAAAATTTTGCCAACAGTCATAATTCGTCCTCAATGTTTGAGCTAGAGACACTCAGAAGCAGACTCTTAACATCTCAATGGCAGTAGTGTACAAACAAGATCCTTTATCAAGGATTATATGGAAGGCAAATTCCCCTCCCCCATATTTTAACTCTTTTGAGAAGTCCAACATTTATTCCTCCTGCCTAAACTGTAGAAGATTTCTGATAAAAGAAACCAACTCTATTTAAGAAGAACCACCTAAAGAAACCGATCGTTGGCATATTTGGACATTGCCTTTTTATTCAAAAGAAGATGTCCAAATATTTAGAAGAAAGAAAAATTATTCACTAAAAAACAGAAAGGAAAACTAAAGGAAACAATGTCCAAATATTTGGAAAATGATTAAAAAAAAAAGGGTGTTCTCCTGTAAGAATTTTGGGCAATGTCCTAATTTCATCATTCTGAACATTGAGGACATTGCCTTCGTTTCATTTAACATATCTCCTACATCCCATAGGCACTGCCCTGAACAAATTTGCTACATCAGCAATACATACATATAACAATAGGGAGAACTCCCTTTTTTATCATTTTTCCCTGAGTCAGTCTATAAATAACCATCCTCATCCACTGTTATGTTTCCATAACATCATTTATAAGGACATTAGAGACAGAGAACTTCATGCAATAGAAAACCTTCTAGAGCTCACAAGTCCATCTAAGTGTGTTCAAGTAACTACGGCAGCCAACTCATGCAAAAGTGTAATAGACCAATCTTGAGATAAAAAATGGATGATGACAACGTCTATCCAACTGAATAAGATAATTAAAATGCACAACTAAAACTCAGCATGTGTATAAAGGTATCCAAACTAACATACGAGTAAAACTTTATGGATTAAGAGCACAGTTTAAAATAATTGGTTCACTTGACAAGTATCTCCAGATCCCATCACCATCCACAAATAGGTAAAAGGTACATCAATCATCGTTTTATTTAGCTTCCATTTCAAAGAAAAGATTTCTTCACCATCTTATTTGCTTTTTAACCATTTATATACCTCTAATGGAGTTAATTGTACTAAAAACCTAGCATATGCATCATATAGAACCTTTAGCCATACAATCCCAAGCTCTTGCAAGCTAATTAACTTTAACAAGGTTTGTTTCTTTCGCAGTTTCCAAGGATGCTGTCAAGTTTTCATGATAACTAATCCCAACAAATGAAATGAATCAAATTCTTTTAGATAGGCTGTGACGATACTAAATGGAAGCAACAAAATGACTGATAGTACCGCAAGAGTTTAAGCAAGTACCTTCTGATACTCTCTTATTTCGTACTTTCCAAAATTCTCAGAAGACAAGACATGGAAGCATAATTCTTACAATTTCCATTGAATTATCTACAGAAGGGCAAGTCCTCCAACTTCATAGCATTTGGCCTGATACTGGAATAGCCAGAATCTGATAATAATGAGTCCAAATTTGATCAGCAAGTTCCAAAGCTAACATAATGTCTAATTTCCAGTACTTGTGCAACAAGAAAACTCGATGCTCTGAAAGTAGTCCCATGTAATGAAGCAAGTCCAACTTTATCCCCCTCTATGATAAGTAACATTTTTATGTAGCAGGAAGGAAAATCACACAAGAAAAGAGCAGATGTTTAAAGAGAGGAGGAAAAAAAAAAGAACAAAGCAAAATTATTCACTAAAAAGCAGAAAGCGTAAGAAAGGAAGACAATGTGCAAAAATGCAAAGCAGTAAAAAACTTTCTATAATGTTTTGCAGAATTAAGGCTATTTGAATATCCATTTGATACAGTAAATTCAATGGTCCAAAAGAAGTTCTAAAATGTACTTTTTATCAATCAAAAATATCATTTAGACTTCATGCTCTGCTAAATTTAACAAGGAAACTTGAAAGATGCATTCATAAGTTCACAACCAGGATAGATTGAAATTTGAGAAATCAACAAAGCTGATTAAGCATGTTCGAACCAGTATCATAGATTAGGCATTAAAGGATGAAAAATATTTGAAAGAACAGCCTGTTTGGCTGGAGTTGCAGCAAAAAGAACTGTAGAAATTAACTTCTTGACTGATGTATTAAATCAATTGCAATAACTAAAACAAATTGTCTATAAGGAACACTGCACTAAATTTTTGTACAAGCTTCTAAAGTTGGAGTTTCAGCTTCTGGTCACCAAAATCTCATTTTTCAAGTATTAAATACCTAAGAGCTATTTTCCAAAACCCAACATCATGGAGTGAGAGAAGATGCTCATGAAGTTAGACAAACCAGAAATATAAATTAAATGTCAAACATCGACGAAATAAAGTACATCAGAAAGACCCGCTTAAGAAAAGGTCTGACACATAGAAGGGTCAATTCTAAGTTTTTTCATGTATTTGGAGGATCCTTGGAAGTCATATCTCCATATCCATGTTTCCAATACTTCAAGGAAAAAAGAAGATTCTGGACAACAAAGCTTCAAGCAAATATTTGGAATAACCATATAGCCCGACACAGTACATGGTGGTGAGGTTAAATGACCAAAGGCAAACAGGCTTCAACATATGATGTTTCCTCTCTTGCTAGGGCTTCAAAAGATGAGTGATAATAACTTCAAAAACTATTTCTTATAAGGTAACCAGCCTACCACCCATTCTTTATTGTGGAAAAAAACTTCAGAATTTCACTGCCACAAAATCAGTTAGAACCTACAACATTCCTAAGACTACTGTTACTTATTAGCAGCCTGCTAAGGGCTGACATGCAACTAATCGCTGCAGAACTAGACCTTACCTTTGATGGGGCGAGGGGGAATGTGGGCAAAGATGATTTGCTTGGAGGCTTTTGAGGTATACTACAAATCACAAGATCGAAACGGAATGCCACATTCTCCAACTTAAAGTATTAGGTCGGGCTATCTAAGATGAATTAAGGCTATATGTTAGAAAGGTGTTCAGTTGGCAGCCAAATCTGACTTTTTCATGATAGGAAGCCTGCTCCTGATGGCTGGGTCAAAGGATTTCCACTTTGCAATGAACTAGTTATTGGTAATATTAACTTGCTTACCAAAGCTAAATTATTAGTAACATCTAATTGCATAGACGTAAATTGGAGAACATCCGCAGCCTATCAACCATCTAGTACCATAGCAGAATCCTCAAGATACTAAATAGGTAAGGAGCATTAATGGAATTTTTGTTTAACTCCATGCTGTGGGACTTCCAAAACTACAACATGACTCTTTCTTCAGTTTGTTTAAAATAGAAATGAATTAGCATCAAAATAAAAGAGGGGGGAACTTTTCTGCTGATAAAAGATCAACTTAAAAAGTAATTTCTCTAAAATAACACAGAGACTTCTGAGGCCAAGTTAGCAAACATCAAATTATGCATGAAAATAAATACTAATAAGGTATTAGAAGATGGGCTCAGTTACTGTTAGACTTGAATTTGTGGAAATATCATTTAATGTATTCAAAATTTACACACTAAGAATATCAGTAAAAATAAATATCATTTAGTTTTATAGCATAGAAATCATGAACAATAGCATAAAGCATTTAAAAGTGACTCATTTATCTACCCGCAGGGAAAGCTTCAAACAGAAACGGTACATATAAATACATAAGAAATGAATTTTCATGTGACAAAGAACATTCAAATGTTATTTTACTCCTCCTTAATGACTACAAGGTTACAAGGCTAAATATCAAATACTGTGCCATCAAGAAACAAGTTTTCCATAAACAACCTTGTAGTAGTAGAGGAAAACAAATTAAAGATTCAAACAAGGCAAATGAAGTTGAATGTGCCCATCAGTTAAGCACTTTACAATGTCAGCAATTTCTTTTTACCAGAATAGATTAGGTTGTAGGTGTAAATCAAACAACTAGAAAAAGTGAGTTCAAGCATTCTTTATTTCCTCTTTTAGAGTAGTTCTTCAAAATATATGAAATACCGAAAATATGAAACACATAACAGAACAGATATGAAGTTTAATCTTAAAAACCTTTACGCTCCATCTGTATATTCCTGGTTTTCTCCAGCTCATATCTACGTTTCCATTCAGCAGCTTCAGCTTGAGCAGAAGCCTTTCCTTCAGCAGCTCGTCTTAATGCCTTTGCAACAGCTAATAACGTGTTCATAATAATAAGCACCAAGAATGAAATAAAAAGAGATAGTTCAATAGGAAGGCATAAATGCATTAAAAATTGACACAGAACATACTTCTCAAAGCTTCTGAGAATTCTATAAGATGCTCATCCATTCCTTCAACAGGAGTTTGTTGAAGAAGTTCTTCCACTGCCTTCTCAGAATGGACAAGAGAAAGTGAATCAACGAAACCGTTCTCTGGCTTCAAGCATGAAACACTTGTATCCCCATGTCCAAAGGAAGCCTGTTCAGAGTTTATATATATGAAATTGATTCCAATAAGAAAACAAGATGTGCCTTTTTAAGATGAGTCCAGTTAACAGTGCCTATAGGCACTATTTAAAGGTTCTTAAAATGCTATTCAAGGTTTTGCATTTAATACAATGTATTACTAAATTCAAAGCAAAGCGTGCTGTTTGAATGCATATTACAGTCTAGCCATTTGTTCATTTTTAGTTAAAGCGAAACATAGAGAAGCAAAAAAGCTAGTATAAAAGCGACAACCAAACAAAGCCTCGAATAAGTAACGCATTTTAGAGATTGAAAACTATTTTTGTTTCACTGGCCTCGTCTTTCACTTTTTTCTTTTCATAATGTTTCGTATGCAACACATTATAAAGTTAGTAGCTCCTAAAGATTTTGATATAGGACTGCAAAACAGACTGCCTCATAAATGTCCAAAAATCCTTTTTAAGGGAAGAATACCGCCATTAACATATTTAACCAAATGAAGCGCAAAGATCATTGGTACCTCTCCAACATGGCTTCTTAAATGGAAATTAGAATAGTTACAGAAGTAAACTTAGGTTAATTCTTCCAAAAGTATGGTGATCCCCAATAAGAACGTAGAAAGTTCAAGTCAACCAAAGACAACAAAAGAGGGAAAATATAAACATCCTATTGTCTTTATTAACAGGAAGATACATAGTTCAGGTCAACCAAAGCCAAAATGGTTTGGATAAACAATTAGAGACAAATGTTATACCAGTAATTGAATCGTACAATGCAGCACACGTGCATGAATACACAGAACTCTCATATCCAAAAATCGTAGGAGTCCTACGCCACGCCCAATTCAAGATTTTCACCAAGCCTTCCATTTTTTATCAAATTAAAGCTACGAAATTTTACTGTTTTATCAGTTTCATAACTACAACACACTATCAACAACCAAAAACATAAAAACTGAGAATTCTGAAGGTAAAAAAAAAAAAAACACCCAATACAGAAAAATCAAAAGAATATTTAATTCAGCAGCCAACTAAGCAACCCAATAGCAGAAAGACTAATAAAGAAGCCATAATGATAACAAAGCAAATAACCCAGCAAGAAAAAGTAAGAATTAAGCAGCAAAGACATGTAAAGAAGCCATGTATGATATGCATATTATTATAAAAAAAGAAAATGAGCAGAAAGACAAAGGAAAGAGAGAGCGAGAAAATTAATTACAGTGGAATCATGATTGCTGGGAGACATGGTTGTGAGGAAAGGGAAGGGAGACAATGGCAGTTGAGAGTTGAGAGAATGAGAAAGCAAGGATAAATAGGAGAACAGAGGAGGTTTCTTATAGGAGTTGAGAGAAGTGCAGCTATTGTCGTCAATCACACATCTTCTACGTGTGCCATGACATTAGGGGGAAGTAAATAAATACGGTGAAAATATATATTTAAATGGTAAAAAGATAATTTACTTCCGATTTGAGTAATATATATAAAAAAATTATACGTTTCATATTATCATTAATCATTAATGTTAAAATTTAAGGGATTTATTTGTAATTATTTTAATAAATTCAGAAATTATTACTCATTTTATTTATTGACATCAATATCAAAATATAATATTTTAAATTACAATACAAAGCTTGGTTTCACTAATGAGATTACCTTGTTTAGAACAAAGGAGAGATAAAATGTGTTATGATTTAGCAAGCCCCCCTCCATAGGATTGTTGAGAGGTTTTCATTCCCTTTTTGTCTCTCTTCAAAGTCAAACTTGAACTGCTTATTTTTTAACATTAAAAAAATAAATAATCACGAATAAGCATATGGTGGGTCCCTTCCCCATCTTCATTCTCCGCGTGGGGGATCATATGTCATATCAAAGAATTCAAGAATCAAGATGATTGGAGTTTTTGTTTTTTGTTTTTTTCATAAATATATATTTTTAAACATTTTAAAAAAATTACACACTTTCTAAAGTAACCTTAAATAAGTATTAAATATGATTCATGGTTAATAAGCATATGTGTACTTGATTTAATAATCCAATAAATATTAAATATTGATTTACTTTCAAAAAATAGTGCAATTTTTATATAAATTTAGCAAATCAAAAGTTTAAATTTCATAAATTTAAAAATGTTAAAAAATAAAAAGTAATCTTATTTTTACCGATTTATTCTGACACTCAATGGTTTCTTCAAATTTCTGTTCTAATGCGCTAATTATTAAACTATAAATGTGTAAAGGATATTTTTCTTGAAATTTGATATATTTTATTTTCTAAAATAAATTAAAATATCACCAAAATATAAAAATTTTAATGTGAATATCAGCTTTTGAAATTGGTTGGTTAATGAAAAAAAAATGCAAAACAACCAAATTAATATATCAACATTTAAAATTTAATTACATTTTAACATGAACTCAATCTTACATTATTACTGTTGCGGTAATTTACAAAACATGAATTTAAATATACTTAAAAGCACATTAAAGCTTCTATGGTATATTAAAAAAATACATAAGTTGTTGATTGAATTTTAGTTTAATTGACATCGGTATTGTCGTTAATACATGATAACGTGAGTTCAAGTGTGTTGAAGCGTATTATTTTTCTATTTAAGCGTTAAAAATGGGCTATAAATAGTTTTAGTCCCAGAATTGTAATGCTACATTCATATAAAGGAAAGTATATAAATAACTTGTGAAAAATAAAATAAAATAAAGAATACAGATTGTACGTGAAAACCCTTTTAGAAAAAAACTACAAGCAGAGGAGAAGAAAATTTACTATGTTGAATTCGAATTTAATTAGCAGAGGAATAGACTATTCTAATCAATATAAAATAGATGGAGTTTAATAAGTTTTAAAAATCTTATTCTAAAATAAAAGAATTGTAGTTCTATATGGATTCTACTTCTGTTTTATTTTACTACTGTATTTTATTTAAATAATGATTTAGGTCATTTAATTCTAACATAACATAAGTTGGTAGGTTTAGTTTAATATTTTCTCTTTTCTACTTCACAAAAATTAAAAAGTTAATTACTCCACCTTAATTTATTAAAAATTGTTCTTCATATTTATTTTTTTTGAAAATTAAAAAGTTAATTTATAAACCAATGATTTAACAATGTGAGATTAGCTTCTTAATTATTTCAACAAATTTTAATAAAATGGAGTAGAGTAGAGGACTAACTTCTTAAATTTTATCAAATAAAGAGTTGAAATTTATAATTAGACCTAGATCGGTAAGTGGGATATCTTAATCCTTAAATTACATTTTCAAGACTCTATTGGTAATGAGGGGTAATTAATATGTATCATTACCTTACATATTAGTACTTGAGTTAAAATACAATTTTACAATCTTCGAAAAAATATTTACAAATAATTCAATTTTTATAAAAATAAATAAATAACAAACAAGCGCATGGCTGCTACGTCTAATTTGGAGTTGTTGGACAAAATAAAAAACTATGCTACGAATTTAAAGTAGTTTCGTAGTACTTTCAAACACAATTTTAGTTAAACAACACTCAAACTGTTTCGTACTATGCTAATTATGAATTATAAAGTCAAACATATGTTTTTGAGTTAAAATTAAGGTGTTAATCGCGAGTGCGTCTAAAGAGGTAAACGGTCATGAAATGAATTTTATATATATAAATGAAGATTGAATCTCTGACCTCATGATTAAGAGACGAGGCGAGCAATCACCACACCTTATCTTATAACTATCAATTTTAAACATTTGATTTTTTTTTATTTTTACAATTCATGTTCAAGGTTCATATTGTCACTTCTAATAATTTCATCTCTAAATTCAAAATGTGAGGTAATTAATTATAAAGATATAAACTTAATGCATAACATGAAAAATAACCATTATATAAATTATTAATATTAGAAATCCTATCACATGTGTATATGTGTGAAAATCATAGACTTAGAACATAGATGTGTATTTAAAAATAACATACAATAAATAATGAAATGTAAGGTTTGAAATTAATAATAACAACACATATGCAATATGTATGAAATTGAAATAAAAAATAATTTAACTTAAAAGAAAACTTAAATAGGCAAATAAATCATTTAAGTATATTAAATGCATTTCAGTTGTTTATTAAGGTATTATCAAAAGAGATCAATTTATTTTTATTAATAATATTTCTCTTAAATTTTGAATATAAAATAATGTTTGTAATAAATTATTAATATGAAATAATTATAATTAATAATAATTTCATTATGAATGTAATAGTTATTTTAGATTATTTATCACATTATTAATATTATAGTTATAAACCAATTAAAACTAATATGAAATAATTAGCAGTCTTGACTTAAATTGAGCGGTGGCTAAAGCATTTATCATATTCTCGTTATTTTTATCTAATTACTTAAATATTATTTTATGCTTTCAATTTTTTAATTAATAGTCTATTGTTATAAATTAGATTAATTTTCATTTTATTATTAAAAAATTAAAAATATATATTATTTGATAAAATTTTAAAATAAACACATAAATTAATACTAAAAAGCCTATCACATGCATATGCGTGTGTAACCACGGATTTAGAGCACAAACGTGTTCTTAACATACAATAAATAATAAAATGTATAGTTTGAAATTAAGTAATCATAATAACACAAGAAATATGTACGATATTAAAATAATAAATTATAGTAAAACAAAATTTGAACACATAATATATCATAGAAACAATATTAAATTAAAGGTTTTAGCTAAGTAGTAAACTAAATAATTTATTAATGCAATTAATTTGGGTTTAAATATTATTATAATTTTTTTAAATTAAAATACTCTCAAATAACATATTTAATTTTAATTATAAAAAAATAATTTCGTAATTAAATAATTTAGTTGATACTCAAATAAGGATCACACTAACTCAATAAAACACTCAAATATCAATTATTATTAATGCAATTTGTCCGAGATCAGCTAAAATTATGATTATTTATTTAGGTATTTTTCCTGATTACTTGGATAATATTCAACGTTGCCAAGCAAATTTCTTCTTTCTTTGACCGCACAAAAACGCTAACCAAGAAGATTTCAACTTTAGTGGGTTGTTGAAGAAATAGACATTTTCACTGATTAATTTTTTATTATTATCTATACAATTATTTAAATTATTGATTAAGTTAATGGTACTCTCAATTGAGTTTATAACTTGATTAGGAAAATGATAAGAAAATTATTCTATAATTAAAATAAATAATATCATTCAAAAATATTTTAATCTTTTCACTTAGAAATTAATAAAAATATATAATTAATATTTAATTAATAAAACATTTAATTAACCATCTAGTTAACGTTTTATTTTGTTTTTTCATATATTTAATTTTATTTTGTATATTTTATTACTTTCATAATTGTATGTATTAAAAATGTAGTTAATTGAGTCAATGTTACAAATTAACTTGATACTAAAAATTAATGACAACACCATGATAAATAATTTATTATAATTTTTTCTTTTTAATAGCGCACGTGTTATTATTAATTAATTTTAAATAATCTATTTTTTTGTTGTCTATTATTTTTTAACATATATTTGCGTTTTAAATTTATGGTTTCCACACATATACTCATGTGATAAGATTTATAATTATTATTATTATGGACGTCATTAAACTTAAAAATCAAAATATATGGAGGTGATAAATTTTTATTTTATATCATAAAAGTATCTTTTGAAGTTTTTTTTTTTTAATTTCATAAGCGTATTTAGAGTTTGGCGAAACTCTATAAACAATATGTGAGATCATTTTTAACACTTAAAAGTTCACAAACAGTAAATGAGATAATTTTTATTATTCTTATTATTAATAGATTAAATAATTTATGTGAGTTTTATAAAGTAAATTAATGGGAAAAAAAATGGTTGAACCTATTTCTCAAATGCTTAAAAATTGACTTCATACGGGATTATATGTTTGGTGGAAAAGGTGGGAAAGGTGAAGAATTGGAAGAAGCAGAGGTTCTCCCATAGAGGACCTGGGAAAAAGTATTAGTAATGATAAAGTGAGTGGGAAAGTGGCATCTTTATTTGTGTTGTTTCAATTTTCTAAAACATGTGGGAAATGAAATCAGAACGTGCAAGTGTTTGGTGGAGTCAAGGTGAAACTGAGAATAAGCTTCATTGGAAAAGTAGCTTAATTGATGGAATTCTCTTTATAGTTTATATTTTTTCAATTTGTCAAAGTAATTAAACAACCTTATTCCCCACTTCTCTATATATATACAAATCCTTATTCCCCACTAATTAGTCGTTCCATAAAATTTGGGCAGCATTTGCATTAATTCAATTTAATTATGATATTTGAAAATAAATGATACCATCCATTATAAAAATTTAATTGATATATTGGGAATACTCCTCGATCTAGACCAGATCTAGATGAAATCAACAAGGCTATTCTTACCAAACCTAGCAACTTCATAAGCAACCATTTTTTATAAAAATAAGTAGGAATGACAACATTGAGGCTCATAAGCTTGTGCATCGTCTATTTCTCTTAATGGTATTTTTTTTTTGCTTGGATACTTGATCTTTGAATAAAGGCAAGTTTTTCTTTAAAAAATTATACAAAGTAAATATGTTGTAGATTTTATTATTTAATTTTAGTATAACAATCTAATAACTATATTCTGTTATTTATTATAAACATAATTTAAAAGATTATTTTAATTGGAGCAAAATATTCGAGTGAAAAGTTATTGCTCCCAGTATGACCACTCAAAGGCACAACTGAATATGAAGTAGACTCGTCCGTCAGAATTTCTAATTTAGCAAAATCTCATTGAAAGTAGACTGGTCCAATAGACCCAGTAGGCCCGGCCTTCCATAGGTGAGTTTGGGCAAGGTTTTCTTATCTTTGGCCCAACCCAACCCAATCCAAACTATAATATTAGACTAATTTCTAATATATTTTTAATCAGTAAAATGAGCTATTTCAACAAATTATGTTGGCCTGTTTTAAAATCGATCCGCAAGTTTAACTGAAAATCACCTTATTTCATTGTAATGTACTCAAATATATCATATAAAAATTCAACACATACACTATATTTTCCCCTTGTATAAGCATGCATTTGGTAAGCTACACAAACATCAGCATTCAACACAATAATTAATAATCATGTATTCATATGTATAGCAATGGCATATTTCCGATGCCTTATGATTATAAAAAAGAATTTAGTGTAATGGAGAGTTAAGACCCTCCTGAGATGAAAGAGAGTGTAGAGGCTGGTGGCGCTTGGAAGAAGCCAGAGATGGTACCTTCCTGAAGGAAGGCCTTTTATCAAGATGCTCTAGTGTCTTTTTTGCATAAATTTCTTGCAAAAATGGTGAAGCCTTTTCCTTCATCTTCAGAATGATGAAGAAGATAAGGCGGTAACATATAAGGATGACCACCACTGCTGTTAAATCCCACCACTTGGACCGGTCTACCGTCACCCCAAAGTACTTGGTAATGATTTCATCTCCGGTTAGTTTCCGATCCCCTGGTAGTAATGGGTCGAATTCCAGGCCTATGAAATCATTCTTGTACGCCCCCTACATCAGTTCCATGCAATATTAGTGATTGTTAAGTAACTAGCTTCATTAAGGAAGGAATTGCAGCATACCTGAAGTGCCCATGAGCTAAAACTGATATACGAAATGGGGTAACGCCAGAATATCTTAGGAAGATCAGGCAGCAACCTGAAGAAGCCTGATGTCATCATTAGAATCCCCTGAAAATGAAAAACCTTGGGAGTTAGAAACTTAAACAGATAAAGAGAGATGATAATCAAGTAACTTGGGATTTCACTTACGATAATTCCTGCACCGGTTACGATTCCCATAAGGTAATTAGGAACCATCGAAGCTACCACCATCATGAGGCTCTCAATCACAGCGATGCTGAAGAAGATATTGAGACAGAAGAAGGCATAATGCGAAAATCCGGATCGAAATTTCACCAGGTAAAATGTTATGGTTCCTGTGATAAGTGAAATCGTAACTAGGAACGGAAATGCAGACAAGAAATTGGAAAGTGTATAAGCCGCAACTCCATAATATCCATTAAGCCTTTCTTTATTGAAAACCTGTTAAAAAAAAACAACGGAAAATATTGCATGACAATGCCAATGTTCGTCTTCTTTAACTCAACTGAACTAAACACAGGGATTTTTTCGTTTTACCTTCAATTCTTCGATGAAAGAAGGAAAACCTCCAATGGACATGAAGGTCATGAAACCTGTGATAAATGCACCGCAGGCTACTCGGGCAAGGATTGCAGTATTGCCATATCCGACATCATAGAAGACGGTTCCCACACAAATAGATACAAGTATGTATATCACAATCCTTGCCCAGTAATATCCTACATCTCTACACATGTTGACAAATGATCGTTTTGTCAATGTTGTAAGTTGCTTCCACCATGTTGCTTGACTTCCACTATTTGTTTCTACCTCAAGTCCTTCCTGAAATTACATAAAAACTGTTCCAGTCATTGCTTTATATTTCAGGCTTTTAGACATTGAATTAAAGCTATGGTTTTGATTGCTTACAATTTTAGATATTTCTTGACTCCTAGCTCGAGCCATTTTCGCGTACTTTGAGTCCCGGTACTTTTCGACAAGGGCAGCCTTGATCTGTGCTGTTGCCATCTCCATGAAAGGATCCGAGGATGTTGGCTTATCCTAAATAAATGATACGAAAGATTAACTTTTAACTGTTTGGACATTAATTGTAATCATAATTCCTAACAAAGCAGAACAGTGTGGAGCAATGCTTACGCGTAGTCTTTGAGAACCCTTCAATGTGGCAGTAATGGCGTCAAAGTCCGAATTTATACATCGGAGGAAGTGATCCGAAGGGTTTCTTCTACTTGGGCATGGAAAACCAGCTTCAGCAAAGAACTGTGAAGATCAAAGCTATGAAATTAGATTACAAGCACATCAAACTCATACGATGCTTGTTTGTTCCAAGTTTGCTATACCTGGACAGCCATTTTTGCCTCCCCAAAATAAACAGTTTCACCACTAGATAACAAGAAAAGGTCATCAAACAGTGCAAAAACTTCACTACTGGGCTGGTGAATGGAAGAGACAACGGTCCTCCCATCGCGAGCTATGTTCCGGAGAGACTGAACCACAAAGAAAGCAGAGGCACTGTCAAGGCCGCTAGTAGGTTCATCCAGGAACAACATTTTGGGCATCGTGAGGATCTCAAGTGCAATGCTAAGTCTCTTCTTCTCCCCACCACTTATTCCTCTTCGATGCCAATTCCCAATCACTGTGTCACCACAATCTTGAAGACCCATTTCCATGATTGTTCCCTCCACAATGTCTTTCACTTCTTCTTTGCTCAACGTGGTCGGAAGCCTTAAATGAGCTGAGTATGTCAAAGTTTCTCTTACTGTCAGAGTTCCCAACATCACATCCTCCTGAGTTACATAAGCCTGACAATGTCAATCAATTCTTTATGTGTTAGCGTAAACAAGCCTGAAAATTATTTGCTCTCCAATACCTTCTTTAATGAGAAATTATCAAATACTCAATGTTAGACTCCACTACCAGAATTAGTATATTGACACATACCCTTTCGCATACATAATTAAAAACTGAGACGTGATAATTTCATAAATTGTAAAATTTAAAAAAAAAAAAAACTTACAACAGCACCATACTCTAGTCTCTTCTTCTTTCCATTTAAAAGGATATTTCCAGTCATCACCACATTTCTGGCAAGTCTACCTGCACCAAGAACATCCATCAAGGTGCTATTTCATAAATTATGTTAATATCAATTGTGAATAATATCAGGCAGTCCATTTTTAATAATATTTACTAGCTAGGAAAAATAGCTTTTAACAAAGAAATACTTAACAATGCTGGTATAAATTAATAAAATGGGCTTTATATACGTGAAACGATATCGTATCAATTAGTTTAATCAACTTTACCTGTTTTAATTTTAAAAATTCCTTGAAGTATCAATAAATAAAAGATTAAAAGTAGGTATAAGCGAGAGAAAGAGAGAGAGAGTAGGAATTAATGAAAGTATTTTTTCGGTACAATCATTTTACTGGGCGACGACCTTTTATTTTCTTTAATCGTCGGCATCAAACGTAGGGTTCTTGCTGAAAGGGCACCAATTTAATACCACCTACCACCTAACTACAAAATTATTATGTTTATAAAACTTTTCTCTGCTTGCTATTTTTTTTCTTTAAAGCAAAATACTAATAAGTTAATATGAAAAGCTTTGGATCAGAGGTTTCATAAATAATGAAAAGCAAAATTGAAATTCCTTACTCACAATAAATTTATATACTAAAATGATCATTTCTTTTATATAAATTTAGAGCATATGCTTTGCTGTCTTTTGAGATATTATATTAAAGTTTGGGATTACTATTCCTTCTTGTATCAAATAATTGTGTTAAAAATTTATATTTCCTTGCTGTTTTTTTCTTTTCAGTATTAATCATGTTAAACCTAAACTAGGAAATTGCCAAATTCAAGGTTATCCCATTCTCAGGGAGGAAAATTCCGAAATAAAATGTAAGCAAAAAGTTCACGAGAAAATAGGAGGGGTCCGCTTTATTAAAGAAAGGAGTTAGGGCAATTGAAGGGGGAAGGTGGAGGATGGCAGTTCGTAGTTAGCTATTGTTGTCAAAATGCGATTACATAATTCCAAGGAGCCCTGTCATACCATATCATCAATGCTGCATTTATTACTTAATTACAATAATGTATTCAGAATGCATTTTCATTTATATTTTTTTTGAATATTTTTAAATATTATTAATAAATTTTAATATTTAAATATTGGATAAAAGATGAAATCAATCAATTGATGTTTATCTTCCGCTTTCATGCCACAATTTGAACTACCATCAATTATTAATTTAATTGAAACAATCAATTCACCCGACCAAATTTTTATTTCTTCTAAGTATATATACTTGATTTTAGTAAAAAAACCCGAAAAAGAAAATATAATATATACACAAACCTTAAATAAAAAAATATATGTTATATACAAATATAGTTTTTTTTTTAAATAAAAATTTGATACTCTTAATTAGCGACAAGAATTTAATAGATTTATTTAAACATAAAAATTTAAATTCAATCTTAATCAATCTCATCCTCTTACCTTAATTATAAAAAAAAACTCAAATTAAAATAAATATATGAATAAAAATAAAAATTAATATTCATTAGATTCAATGGTTTAATTTAAAAAGAGTATGTTTAACTTTTTTTTCTCATTTAATTTAAAGTGAGAAATAATGTTGCATTAAATATGATTGGAAGGATTAACTCTTTTGGTGTCGGGCTATTAAAGGCAGTAGACAGAAGACCGCTTCAATTTTCTGGGTACGGTCTACGGCCTGGGAAAATACTGACAAAAATTATCGTTCTAAAATTATTTGTCCTTTTTTTTTCCTCTTTTGATTTTGGTAAAATTTATTTACTTAAAAACCAAATTTTAGCAATTAGACGAGCAATGGGTAAAGTCAAAATGGAGTTTTCACAGAGAGAGGCTGTCCTAAACCAAAAAAAGATAGAGAGCAACCAGTTTCTTAGAGTAGGTACAACATAAATTCTTTCACCCCAATCGTTTCTCATTATCCATTAAGTAAATATTATGAATTCATCTAAATATTTAATCTATAATGATAAATAACATCAAAGAGTCTTGAATAATATAATTTTTTATGATCACAAAATATTACTTAAAAATAGATTTTTATAAGAAAAAAAAGCATAAATTTTCTAACAACGGAAAGAAAATCATATTTTTTATTATATATTCGTGTATATAAGAGGTTTAGTAAATGAAATGTTTTAATTTGTAACCCTATGTGTTTTTTCTTTCTGAAACTACTTATGTGATTCAGTAATCTGGTGTTATGTCGGAGATTGAAGGAAAAAAACTCTTTTAGTATGTTTTTTTCTCTATGCACCATATTCAAAACCGAAACTTTACACAACATTACTGCATATGATTTTCACATAAATAAAAGAAGGGGCAAAGTAAAGAAGAAAAACCTGCAAGAGAGTCGAGCAGAGTAGATTTTCCGGAACCAGAAGGACCCATAATGGCCATGATTCTGCCAGGCTCAGCATGTCCACTAAGTCCTTGAAGCAACCTTTTGGTTGGTTTATTACCAAAGTTTGGCAACACCACCGTGAGGTCCTGCCAAACCAAGTAAACACCCCTGAGCTCATCCTCATGAGAAGCGCCACCGGCACCTTTCTTACTGCAGCTTGCTACCTCTATCTCCATAGCATCAGAAAGTGGGAAAACAAAGGAGAGAAGACAAGAGAAGAGAAGAAAAGAATGAAAATATAGCCATCAACATTCAACGCACTTTGGGAGATGTTATTGTGTTAGGGTTTCAACAACGATCACCAAACAACTAACCATTAATGCAGTTCCTGTGAATGGAGACTCATACCACAAGCATGGGCCAGTGTGAGAAATAGAAATTCAGATAATAAATAAATATACAGGTGGATGAGAAGCATATGGGTGGGCATTGGCAAGTGGAAGAAATAAATGAGTTTGAATCCAATGCAAAAGTAGCATTCATGACTCACTTCTACCTTCTTTATTGTCCTTCATTTTCCATTTTTCTTTTTTGTCCATTAAAAAAATCTAAATATACTATTTCTATTCATTTTCCCCTAGTGTTTTTTTTTTCCTACAATACTATTTTTATATTATAGAAGTATTTTTTATGATAGATAAGAGTAAGCATCGAATTTGAAATTAATATTAAATATTCAACATTCAAACATAGGTTATTTTTTGCAATTTTTAATATGGTATTAATTATTTCTCTTTTAAATTTACCACATGTTTGTTTTAAGATAAAAACAAATATTATAACCAATAATCAATAAAGCAAACTAAACAAAAATCAGATATGAAAACCCTAAACCAATAAACTTATTCTGTACATCTCAATCTCGGTTTAATAAACGTCTAAAGCAATAACATGAGAAATGCAACTAAGGGAGCTATTCCAAAACAAAAGAGTTGGCATACCATTATATAATTTATTTAACATGAATAATAAATATGTAACCCAGTAATAAATTATATAATTGATTGATGCAGATTGATGCATGGTTTGTTATGAAAAGAGCATGGTTTCCATGTATGCCTTTTCAGCGCCTGTCTTCTTTCTATTGTTTTTCAAGTTTCCGCTTTTATAATCTACCTTAGAATAATTAATATCTTGAAGCCACTCTCACCTCACAATTTTCTTTACCATCATAATTACAATTATAATATAATTATAAATACATATATAGATTAACAACTGTTGGGAGTAATCTTAAAAACAGAATGGAGTTTAAACTTTAGAGATAATAATGTTAAAAGGACCAATCACAAATTTCGAATATAAATCATAAAACGAATGTGAAAAGTATAAAAAAAAAACATATCCAAGCAACTATCAAATAGATCTCATATCAATATATAAAAACAAACGGATAGGAAACTAAAATATAACTAGACAAAATTCACCTATGATAAAATGTGCATGGAGAAACCCACAAATGACAAATTGACAATTACACATATAATGAAACTCAAACTTATATGTCTTCATCTTTGAACCTCACCATGTGTAGTTGGTTAGTCAATTTTAGTTTAAATTATTTTAATTTTTAATTAACATATTTGTTTCATAATTATTTTAATCTACTTTGTTTCAATTTTTAGTAAGTTTGTCCATTTTGTAAAATTATATAAAATAGCATTTATTCAAAGGATACCTAAAATATCACACTGTAGCATTTGTAGTACGATTTAAACTGCTTTTATTTTTATCTAAAGAACAGTCAACGTAGCCATAGAAAATAACCCTCACACAATTCAGGAGTCAGGACAATGACCACAAGTTTTGTCTGTTTTGTTGACCAAACATAAGCTCATTTGTATATTTTTGGAAGGAGAATTTGGGATCATACTATTTTACTACAAAGATTCATATACTTATGGAGTTTTAAGGTTTTATTGAATTCATAACATATAAATATACATTTTAAAATATTGAATGATAATTTTTATGGGAATGATCAATAGTTTTTTTTTTTTACGTTAGTGGGTAGTTATTTTAATTTTTTTTTAGGATGTGATTTTTTTAAATTTTTTTTAAAAAAAAATTTATAAATGAAAGATATTTGGTACATTAATTGTTAGTGGAGTTTTTAGACTCCATAAACATTTTGGTGTGGATTCGAATAAATCATCTTTTCTAAATCTTTGCCCGCTAGGCAAGAGGATAACAACTTACAAATTTTGTTTCGGTAGGACATGTATTTCTATTACTGTGAAATTCATAAATGAAGTAATTAATCGTGGAGTTACCATTATATTGTTTGTAGTGACGAATCTTGTATGTGTTCCTAAGAAAAGAAAAAAATTGCCAAAATTTCGGGGTAAGATTAGATAAAAGGGTCAACAAGTGTCCTATAGAAGTATAGTAAATTATTAAAAAAAACTAAATATTTTTTAAAAAAGAAACACATGACAATTTTTTTAGACTGCTTGTGGAATAAAAGGGTACATTGTCAATTAATATATATAAACATTTATAATAATATTTTTTAGGAAAAAAGAGAACTTCGATAATGAGAAAGTCACAAAATCAACGAGCAAAATGAAGATACAGGCTACTAAACCCGAGTCAATAGTCCCACCTTATACACCAAGATCTTTCATCTGCAATCCTTAATCATACTAACATTAGGCATAGACATAACATTCACATTAAAAGAAGAAATGGAAAAAGCATCACATTCCGTATGGTTTGTATGTAATAAGGCCACTCGCACTAGCGAATGAGCTACCTTGTTGGCACATCAATGAGTCCAACAAAAGGATAGGTGCTAAAAATGATCTTTCATCAACAAACAATTATCAGCAGCACACCTAATTCATATGCATCAGATAATGTGTGAGTCAAAGTAGATATAACAAGCAAACAACCCAACTCAATGAATACATTGTCGAGGGACAACATTTTTAACCATGACAGCACCTCCCGACTGGCATAAGCTCCAATGATGCAAGGACTAAAGTGAGCCTACTCAAACCCTAAAAAACACTTCAGCATGTGACCTGTGGGGTCCAAAATACAAATGATAACAAACTCAGTTAAAATGTTGGGACAAGTCTTAAAGTTGCACATGTACTTTGATTTAATGTACAATTTGATACTTAACTTTGATTTGGTGCAATTATACATGTGAAACTTTAATTATAGTTTTAAATGTATACAATAAAACTTTAACTTTGATTCTCTTATACGCATTTAAAGAAATAAATATATCAAATTATTCTTATATTAGATAAATATAATTATTTGTTTGTGCAATATATAAATATAAAATGATATTATATTAATAATTATATTAATAATTTGTGAGAATTAAATTAAATCAAAATTATATGTATAAAATTACATAAAAATAAATTTTTTATATAAAATTATATGCCCGTAAGTTGATTTGAGATTTATCTCTTAGATGTTGTATATATCAATATAACACTTAATGTTAAAACTTTTTCCTTTTCTAAATTTTTGTGTAATTTAAAATGTGAACATATTCACTATGGGGTTGAATAAATTAGTATTCCACGTTAAATTTCAAGTTGAACAAAACTTATAAAGTTGAGTACAAATTAAGTAAATTTATTTTATGGTTTTACCAAAACAAATTGATAATTTAATAAATATGTGATGTTTTTTGTAAGAATTTTATTATATTAAAATAAATAGTTAATATTTAATTTGTACCCAAATAAAGATTTATGAGTTTCAACTTTGAGTAAAATTCACTCACACTCCTATAACTTTTGATTAGTGTTCCGTTTTTCATAAAATGTCACATTTATGATTTATCTGTCCATTAATTAGGCTTCGTTACGTATTATTATTATTATTGCAAACTGGTGTCATACTTTGGATAAATATATATTTTTTAATTTGTTAGTTCTATTAATATCTCATTTTTACTTTTATTTTTAAAATATAATATAATTTATTCATTTGAGATTGATTTTTTGGGATGTCTGTTTCTCAATCATACATGGGTAAGCCATGGGATATGTAATATAGGCATGTGAATTGACATTTGGCATGAAAGTCAATTTTCAACCTTTGACTACGCAATGGATGGATTTTGTATTATAAAAAGTCATTTTTTTTATTTTACGCTTCTACTTCTTATCAAATAAAGAAATGTTTTATAAGCTTACATAACATCAACTTATTTACAAAAAAAATTAAAATTAATATGTTAAAAAAAAGGGTATATAGGTAAGAAATGATAATTTTTTTTTCTAAGAATCCATGATATGCAAACAAATGCATCCTAAATTAATGCAACAAAAATTTTAAATATATGGCGTCAAATAATTCAGGATATGATATGTCCTTATTAGATCAATATCAATGGTTTATTATATTATTAGTTTATATTAAAAAATAAAATTTTATTTTTAAAATAATAATTTATTTATTTGAAATATATATTAGTAACATATAAAATTAGTTGATTATTAAAACTTACATTTGTAAAAATATTTTATTAAAAATTTAATTAGGATTAATTTTTTTTATTTAATTAAATAAATAGTAATTTTTATCTTTAGGAATTTGAATAGAATTATTACACATTTATTTGCTTAAATTCTCACACGAGTATAAACCTTAAAAGCATACTCATGAAAAGGGGCTGGCTCTTTCTTCTTTTAATCATAAATTGCTTTCAAATTACATTATTAGAGGAGCAGACGTGCTCCTTCATTTTTTTTTTCCAGGTTTTAGTTCATAAAAGTCGTTTTATTTTTCATTGTTATCTCTTTTTAGTTAAATTTCAAATTTTGATGTTTGGATTGTCCGAAATTATATTTTGTATATTTTTTTTATTGTCTCAATACGATTTTTTGTTCGGTGCTTTGCATAATGCACTGTTGGTAAAATAACTTAATCTATAATTCACGTTTTATTTTACAAAAAAAACAAATTGATATGATTTAGAGGAACTATCAATTTAATTTAAATGATTCACGTAATTGAAATTATTAATTAGAGTTGAGTTTTTCCCATTTGCAAGGCTATTGAAGAATTAAACTGTGAGAGTTAATATCAAGGTTATTAGTTTAATAAGAATTAATTATTGAATTATTCCTGTAATTAATTTTAATCTACTTTTATTTTAAATTTTTATACTTTATTCTGCATTTATTTTGATTTTACATTTTTGATTGTGAGAAATCATAAACTTGATTAGTTCAATATTTGTGGAATATACCCTACATCTTTAAATACAAATTTAAAATTTTGCTTGAGGTGTAAAGACTTTTTCTTTGTGGATTTCACACCTATCAATATTTTTTATTTTTTACATAAAATTTTTATTGGTTTGAACTACACAATCGAGAATATTAATTAATTACTTATTTTACTTAGTGCTATAGTTATATACTAGTCATTTATTTTTTAATAAATGCCCTTATTACTTAATAAATTAATAATATCATTGATTTATTTAAATATGTTTTATAGATATTTAAAAAAGATTATGATTAAAGAATAAAAAGTAACCTTGATTTAAACTCATAAAAAGCGTTTTAAAGTAATTCACCTTCACTTTCACTATAATTTAAACTGTTGATTTTAATCAATAAGCAATGTTTTATTGTTTTAAAATTTTATTTTATTTAAACTACTTATTTATTTTCTTATAATAATTATTTAATGTTTGAATCTGATTCCATATCGTAATGCTTAGAAAATAATGAACTAGGAACTGTTCGTAAAATTAGTTGAACAACTCCATGACCCACAAATTACAAACATAACACTCATATCTGATGCCACTGAATCTAGCTTTACTAACCAAGGCTTCTAAGGGCTAGTTTGGCAATGCTTTTAAAAAGTGCTTTTGAAAAATTTGGTTTAAAATTTGAGTGCTTAGCATTGCTGTCAAAAAGTGCTTTTGAGAAATAAAATGTCCATTTTAGATATGTTATTATCAAGTAACAAATATACATTTAAATAATATTTAAATTAGTTAATATTATTATATTTTAGTAAGAATATAAAAAATATATATTATAATTTCTTGTTAATATTTTAATATATAAAATATAAATTTTAAATATTTTTAAGCAATAAATATTAATTATTTATAAAATTTAATTAGAGTATATAAACTATATTTTAAATATTTAAATATAACTATTAAATATTTGTAATTAGTATTTTAAAAAATATTTTTTTATTTTTAATTAATGATTTTAACACATTTGTAATTAAGTACAAAAAAAAGAGAAGTACTCTATTATTGAAGGGGTGAAAAAGTAATTAAGCACTAAAAGTACTTTTGCGAGAGGAAAAGCTAAAAATTTTAACTTCTCCATTTCAGAAGTGCTTTTGAAAAGCACTTCTGAAAAGCTAAAAATTTCAGCCAAAAGCAGCTTGTTCTGCACAGCTTTTCTTCCAAAAGTGCTTTTAGAGCCAGAAGTGCTTTTGAAAAGCAATGCAGAACTGGCCCTAATTCTTGTTTGGTTCGTTCCTTTCCCCCTGGATTTTGCGTCATCATTACTACATCCGCCTGGCAAGTGGCTCTTACCCCACTACTAGTATCGGGTACATCCGGGAGCATGCAATCAACCACTACAATTTTTCCCTCATCCGGGATCGCTTTGTAACAATTCTTCAATAACTTCAAACAATCATCATCCCTCCAATCATGAAGAATAAACTATCAAATTTGCAAGTTTGCTCATTAGTTTCTTACATAATATTCTTCAATAAACAAAAACAAAACAAAAAACCAAACATCTAACGCTGCCTGTAACTAATACGTTGTTACCTTCATAAAAATTGCATCTCCTTTGGGAACATTTTGAAACATGTCTCCAGCCACATGTTCAACACCTGTTGAAACAATATCAGCTGTTGGAATTTTTTGGCTTCGGATTGTGATTATATATATATATAAAAAAGGATATCAAACGGATAAGGCAAGATGATGTTACCAGGGATGGGCGGGGCATGTTGGATAACATGAGGCAAGTCAAAATTAATTCCCTTGATTGAGGGATACTTGGAAGTAATGAATCTAAGGGAGACCCCTAGACCACCACCGATATCCACAATGACTTGGTTGAGGTGTTGGACGAATCCCTTGTAGGCGTCCAGGATGTTGTTCATTACCAATTTACCAAAGTGATGTGGTTCATCATTGCGGTGTTGAAAACATGGTTGAACCTCGGGTCCTTCCCTGGGTATTCGAATGCGTGCATTCCATGCACCCTGTTAAATGGAATTCCTCCCTCAATAAACGTATCCTTCAGCTGTAACCTATCCATTCCAACAGCTTAAAATATCGTTAGAATTAAAGTTATCATGGCCGGGTCAATATAAAAAATTAGATTTGTTTTTTAGGTTTAGGCTTAATCCAGTCAAAAAATGAGTCTAAAATTTTGTTCAAGTCCAGTTTGAGTAAAAAATATTAAATTTGAGTCCAGCCCGCTGATTTTAATTTTTTTAGAATATTTTTTATATAAAAATAAATCTTAAAAAATATAATATATCAAATAGACTACAAAAATATTAATTTAAATGTTTCCCAACAAATTAAAAATAAATATAAATTTTTTTATATAACATTAACATAATTATAACTTAACAAATAGATGCCTTTAAAATAATAATAAAATTAATAATAGAATAAAAATTATACACTATCCAAATAATAATAATAAAATAGTAATAATATAATAACAAAATTGTAACAATACAACAACAAAAAATAATAAATTTTTTTGTCAAATTTAAATTGGACCCGAGTGAAAAAAGTCATGTCCAAGACCTGGGTCGTTTTCCAAATAGGCATTATTCTTTTTGCTTAAATTCATTTTTAGAACCTATATTTTCTAAATTCTCTCGTCTTTCCGGCCAGGGCTGGTGGCCCGGCCTTGATATAGATAGAATCATATTTAAAAAGCATTAGGAAAGAGGGATGAAAACACGGACCAACTATCAAGGAAAACTTTATCTTGAACCAAGGTCATCATGGCGGCTAAAGAAACTCCGTCTTCGTTTCGAACAAAGAATCTGGAGATAGGCGTCAAAGCATAGAGTCTGTGAGGATTACTCTCTTCATCATAAGCCATGGAGCAACTAATGATTGTTGACACCATTTTTGTTTGAAACGGGGTCGACTTGGGTTTTGAAAAATGAAACGGGAAATGGGAGTCGCCACCAATCTTTTTTGATAAGGTGTGATCGGGTCACCTTTAAAAGCGGTTGTTTTTAATAAACAATTTAATTTTATTAAAACAACAAGTTTGGTCTACGAAATTTAGAAAACGGGTTCGGGAGTCGGTTACGTACGAGGAAGGATTAGCACCCTCGTAACGCCCAGAATTGGTACCTAGTTGATTAGTTAATGTCTTAATGTCGAAGATTGAAAACTTTAAAGAAATTTAAAATACGATCCTTTTTTTAAAAAAAATTCGAATGGCATGAGTTTAAATTCAATAGGATATTTGACAATTTGGTTAAACGAGAAATCGAAACCCAGTACATTAGGGCACGTTCCTCGAATTTCCAAACGCAATACATTGCCTTATTTTTGAAAAGTTTTTAAAAGGATATTTAGCTATTTGGTCGAACGAGAAATCGAAACCCAGTACCTTAGGGCACGTTCCTCGAATTTCCAAACGCAAAATATTGCCTTATTTGGAAATATTTCCCTTTTTTAAAATATGATATTCATGTGCATGGCGGAATAATAAACATGATTATGTAAATAAAAAAATGAACAAAACGAATAATAAATAAATCATACATTCCATAGCAAATAAATAAATAAATAAATAAACTGAAGCATAAAAAATAGACATATAAATACATAGTAAATGATCATACAAAACAATAAAGGAAAATAGATGAAAATTATAAAATATGAACATGTATATGTACATGTATATTTAAGGGAAATATGCATATGTATGTATATACATAGAATTACGAAAATATGAAAGATATATATGTATTAGGAGATATAAAAATATAAATATCTACATGTATATGTATATAGAAGTTATAAAAAATTTAAGTATGTATATATGTATATTCGTGAGAAAAAGAAAAATATGTATATAGGTATATATATAGATGTATAGATAAATTATAAATATAAAATATAAGTATGTATAAATGCATATATATATATATATAGATAAAGTTATAAGAATGTGTGCACGTATATGTATATATATAAGCTAAAAAATGTTTATAAAGAGAAATGTACATATATGCACATATATATATTAAGATATGTGGATATATATAATAAGATATATAGATATATAACTAAATATAATATTAATAACAATAGGACAAATATATTCAAAATTTAAATAAGCGAATATAAAATAAAATACAACAATAATATTAAACTAATGGTATAATAATAGTAATATATAAAAAAATATATAAGTACAAATAATAATAATAATAACGAAATGGACCCAATTGGGATAAAAAAAATTTAAGGGCATTTGTACAGTAAATAAATGCGCAAATAAGGACCAAAATGGAAAGGCGCGAAAGGGCGAAGGACCTAATGGAAATAAACCCAATTTCAGGCCAAGCGTCCCCTCCCCAGGGGTCCAACAAATTGAGGACCAAATTAAAAAACGGGAAAAATCTTCGATCCAAATTAAAAAATGAAGAAAAGTCGTAAAAGGACTAAATTGAATCAAATCGAAAATGCGGAAGGGCCTAAATCACAAATAACCCCTTGATAGAAAACACGCGGATCCCCTGAGTTGGGTCGGGTCGACGCGCGGGCTAGGGAGTAAAGCGACGTCGTTTTGGGGCCAGATGAAGCTGGCCAAAACGGCGTCGTTTCCAGGCGCTATAAAAATCAAATTTTTTTTCAGATTTCTCATTTTCTTCACTTTTCTTAAAAAAGAAACTCAAAAACTCTCTCAAGCCCTTTTGGGCAGTCCGGCCTCATGCCTAAGGTCCGACCGTCGGCCACCGCGCCAGTAACCGGCCGCCGGCGATGGTGCCACCGTCTGCGGTGGCCGGAAAAGTCCAAAAAGGCCTATTTTACCCCTCTTTTCGAGTTGGGTTCATATCCGGAGTTAAAAAAGCCGAAATCCTGGCGAAAAGGGCCGAAATCGGAAGAGACCTTTCGGTTCTTTCTTCTCACCTCCGCCGAAATCAGGTAAAACTCCCTTCCCTTCGTTTTGTTTTGCTTTTGAAATCTTTGTAGAAAAAGAAACAAAATAAAATAAAATAAAAAAGGAACGTAAACAAAAAATAAGGAAGAGATGCACTGTAATCAACCTTTTTTTATTTCATTTCTTTCTGCCAATAAGTGTTTCTTTTTACAAAAATCCGAGCTTATAAAGATGATATTCGGCCCCTTTATAACCGATTTTGCTTCTACTTTTCTCTGTTATTGCTGCTTGCGTGTTTGCTTCTTTGTTGCAGGGGCTGATGGTGGAGTTGGTGGTGGTAGATGGCGATGGGACGTGCGGCTGACAGAGAGCAGCGGCAAGTGGGATACTAGGGTTTCAATTTCTGAAACCCTAGTCTGATGTGGGCTTGGCTGTTGGGCCAGGGTGCTGGGCCTTTTATTTCTTTCTTGGGCCCGGGCAAATGGGCCTGCAACAGCTGCCCTCTTTGCTCGTTGTCGTGTAACGATAATAGAGCAAAGACTAAGAAAGGCCCATTTTGCCCGATCTCACCATATCTTGACTTCTTCTGGCGCTTCCCTTCAAGTAGCTTTATTCCAATCCACTGTGTCTTGTCGCTTCAATCCTCTCCACTGCAGTTCAGGGAGATCTGACTTGTAGCTTCAATCTTTCTTCGCAAGAATTTCAGGGGGACAAGATTCGTGGTTTGGTTCATTATTATTGATCTGCTCCACTACTGCTTAAGAGGACAGCATTTGCAATCTTCAATCTATTCCACTGCCAACCAGGGAGATAGAATTACTGGCTTCAATCTACTCCGCTGTAATCTCAATGAGATAAGATTTCTGGCTTTAGTTTGCCCCACTGTGACTTTAGGGGGACAAGATCTGTAATTTCCAACCTATTCCACTACAGGTCAGGGATATAGGACTTGTGGTTTGAATCCGCTTCCTTACACTTGAAGATAAGATTTGCGGTCTTTGATCTGCTCCGCTACGGCTTAGGGAGACAAAATCTGTAACCTTTAACCAGCTCCAATGCAACCGATGGAGGCAAGGCTTTGTTTTTGATCTGCTTTGCTGTTAATGTAGGAAGGCAAGATCTGCTTCTTTAACTAGCTCCACTGCAATCGATGGATGCAAGGGCTTAGGGAGACAAAATCTGTAACCTTTAACCAGCTCCAATGCAACCGATGGAGGCAAGGCTTTGTTTTTGATCTGCTTTGCTGTTAATGTAGGAAGGCAAGATCTGCTTCTTTAACTAGCTCCACTGCAATCGATGGATGCAAGGCTTTGTTTTCGATCTGCTTCGCTGTTAATGTAGGAAGGCAAGATCTGCTTCTTTAACCAGCTCCACTACAACCGAGAGAGGCAAAGTTTGTATCTTCGACCTGCTTCACTGTCAATGCAGAAAGGTAAGATCTTTTGTCTTCAACCAGCTCTATCACAACCGAAAGAGGCAAGGTTTGTGTCTTCGATCTGCTTCGCTGTCAATGCAGAAAGGCAAGATCTTTTGTCTTCAACCAGCTCTATCACAACCGAAAGAGGCAAGGTTTGTGTCTTCGATCTGCTTCACTGTCAATGCAGAAAGGCAAGATCTTTTGTCTTCAACCAGCTCCATCACAACCGAAAGAGGCAAGGTTTGTGTCTTCGATCTGCTTCGCTGTCAATGCAGAAAGGCAAGATCTTTTGTCTTCAACCAGCTCTATCACAACCGAAAGAGGCAAGGTTTGTGTCTTCGATCTGCTTCGCTGTCAATGTAGGAAGGCAAGATCTGTAACTTCATTGATCTGTCCCTTGGGGAACATGACCTGTATGTTCTATTTTATGAACCTAATTGTGCCTAGTGATTAGGATGACATAATCAGAATGAATCAAATGCTCCTAACTAGATATGTATGAATGACATTTGAATGAATGCAAAATGTCATGAAGATGATTCCTTAATGCTTAGGTTAACATCACGTAAAAACTTATTAAAGTTTTATCACTGACGTACTACAACGCCTTTTTGCTCGTCTGGTATATCCAAAGAAACACTTAATCTGGTTGCCCCCCACTGTAAACCTTAAAGTTTAATCTATTAGGGCACAAAAATTTGTACCATCATTCTCCCACTACAATCCAAGGGTAGAAATATGGTTTTTCCTCAATCCTCTTTTATCACAATTCAAGGATATAGGATCTTAATCTTTCTGGTCCCCCTTACACCATTTCCAGGGTGTCGTTTCAAAGACTCATGCACAAATGAAGGCTCTCTCCTCCGAGGTAACCTCTTCCTATTGCCTAGTGATCATTGCTTGCTTGTTTATTTAAGCTTTTTCATTGACACGACATCTTGTCATTTTGTTCAATCAATGCATTTGTCAACAAAATCCAAAGAGAAAGTCCAAACTTAAACTCTTCCTTCTCAAATTTCCAACCTTCAAATTTGGCATGTTCTAAACAATAGTCCTGTTTCAGGTTCCTGTATTATTTAGAAACTTTTCAAAGTAATATGCAAAACTTCCTTTGTGAAAGTTTTATTAGTCCATTAATCATTATTCCAATGCTTGCAAAAAAGGTCATAACAATGGATAAGAATAAAGTTGGTTCTGAGCATAGCTCGAAAGAACAAATTATCGAAAATAGTGAAGAAGGACAACAAAAGAATTAATTGGGAATGTATATCTTGGAAAGAAAGAAAAGTATTCCAAGAACAACAAATAACATGAGAATTGGGTGCCCCAGATATCACAGCTTGGACTTCTCTATACAAACTTTCTGAAGACCCTTTTGAGTTGGACATGTGTTTAGGAGATCTACAATGCTCTGTCGATGCCCCCAAGATGTCGCCTATCCTTTCCTGTTGATTCAGGCATGGCAAGATCAACACATGCCTCAATATGAACAAAACTTGAGCAGCTTATATCACCTCATGCCCCATTTTGATCAGTATTTGAGCCGCCTCTTTCGGGTTTTCAACTCAAATCCCCTTTGGCCTAAGGTGCCCTTTGCGGGTTTTCCCCTTAGCCTCTCCATTTTTACTTTTTCATTTTTCATTTTTTTCATCTTCATCTTCTTCTTCTTCTTCTTCTTTTTTTTTTTTTTGCGAAGTGCCCTTTTGCAGGTTTTCTTTGGTCTTTCCTTCTTCTTTAAACGAAGTGTTTCTAGACTGGATCCGAGTTTATAGGATTAGCAATCTCACTCAGGATCAGTGCTCTTCTAAAAATGGTCTTCTTTACAACATAGGGACTTTCCTAGTTTGGCATTCATTTCCCTTTAGAATCCTTTTGTTAAGGAAGAATCTTTTTCAACATCCAGCCCTCTTGTGGAATTCTCTGAGACGAGCATGTTTATTATGGGCTCATATTATTTATTTATGGTACATCTGACCCTGATGAATAGCTTTTAACCCTTTTCCTAGGGCCAACTGATCACATTGCGATTGGATCCCTTTAACAAGCAATGAGGGGATTCTAATAGGTAGAACTACCTCAATCCTGTAAACCAAAAAGAGAAGTGTTGCCCCAGTACCGATGTTCGACAAACAATGAGGGTAAATGGTAATTTCTCACGTCAATCTTCGTAAGTCTCAGTCATTTTCCTTCAATTTTTGATGTTCAACTCTAGGAACTTCAGTGACGAATCGTGGTGTCCACTTCTGAGCTAATTTGAGACTTCAGCTATCGTGCTATTGTTTAACCTCAATGCATTCTCCAATACTCTCTTCTCTAAAATTCTGTATCGGTATACGATGACTTTAGCTCATGAAGTAGCCTCTCAAAATGAAACAATGCCCATTAGAAGTCCTCGATAATGGTGACGTCCATGCCCCATTGTGCTCAAAATTTGAGTCGTCCTTTTTCGGGTTTTCAACTCAGATCCACCTTTGGTCAAAGCGCCCTTTGCGGGTTTTCACCTTGGCCTCTCCTTTTTTCTTTTTTCCTATTTTGACTTTGATTTTTTTGATTTTTTGATTTTTTGAATTCATGAGATTAGGCAAGTTCTGGTCATGCTTTTCGACCAGAATCAATGTTATTCTAAAGTCTTCCACATAAGATCTTCCACTTTCATCTTATATGTGAGAAACCTTCTTTAGTACCAGATTTCTTTCATAGAGCCCTTTTGGGACGCAACTACGACAGAAAAATTTGGATCTCTATCTTTAATCAGGATAAAATCCAACAACATCTTGAAGAGATGGAAACTCAACTTCAAATGGGTAAAGCTATGCTGACTCAACGAGAGAGGCATTGCCCCGGCAAAGAATTGCATCGTTCGCACTGTAAATTTCTGACATCGTGCTGTTGTGCAGGTTTTATTATCAAGCTCACAATTTCTAATGATTCACTGAGAGGTAGGATCTGTTTATCCTTTTGTTCTACCATCCTCAACAAGTTTGGAGATAAGCTACGCTCTGTGTCAACTTCAAAGTCGTGAGATCCCTCTAAACACATGTCTCGCTCAAAAGGAGATTCTAAGTCTGTAGCAGTGTCATTCATGTCGTTGATATCCAGGGACCTATTGTAGGTACAAAATAATATATAAAGAATGTATGAATTTAAGAATAATTATCTGCACAGTATGATTATGAATGAATGAAAGAATGATTTGGATGGAAGAATAAAAGAATAATCAATGAAAAAATATTAGTTCAAAAGATCGCAAAGATGCATTCCATTAAAATAATGACGTTCAGACATAAGCCTTTTTCACGAAAGACTTCTTGTTGCTCTAGGCTGAAAGCAACAAGTGTGTTTTGAATATTACTCTGAGTAAGCTCTAAATACTACAAAGGTTTCTTTAGAACACTCCCAGGTTTATAAGGGCGAACATCTAATAAGGTCCCTTCTTCAGTTGCTTGTGCATTGCATTCACCCCACTCGTCAATTATGATTGGGTAATGGATTTTCCGCAGTGGAGGAATCATCAAATTTAACGATGCCCATACTGATAAGCCTTTCAACCAGTTTCTTAAAGGCAATGCAGTTTTCTATGGAATGCCCCGTATTTCTCGCATGATACTCGCATTGTGCATTCGCATCGTGCCATTTGGGGTACGGAGGCTGTGGAGGTTTCGTGTAGAGAGGGGCGACAATACGTGCGTTGAATAAGCTTTGATACAACTCCTTATATGACATCAGAATTGGCGTGAATTGAAGGTTCTCAGTGCCTTGCTTCACATACGATTCTTGTCTAGATGAACCTTGCTGACTAGTAATCACCTTTCTTGGCTGTGCAATCGATTTGTTGTAGGTGTTCACATTGCTTACCTCATTTTCCTTATTCTTTAAGTCTGACCTCCTATTATTTTCTCCAGCATCAATCTTTCCACTTCTCACGGCACTTTCAATCATTTCACCGCTCATGACTATGTCTGAAAAACTCTTCGAAGCACTTCCTAACATGTAGGTGATGAACGGGGCCTTCAATGTGTTGATGAAGAGCATCGTCATTTCTTTCTCTAGGAGTGGCGACTGAACTTGGATAGCGACCTCCCTCCACCTTTGTGCGTATTGCCTAAAACTTTCATTAGGCTTTTTCTCCATATTTTGAAGGGTAATTCTGTCAAGGACCATATCAGCTACATGACTATATTGTTTCATAAAGGCTTGTGCTAAATCCCTCCAAGAGCTAATCTGGATACGCGTCAATTGATTGTACCACTTAGACGCTGCCCCTGTGAGGCTATCTTGAAAGCAGTGTATGAGCAGTTGGTCGTTGTTGACGTATCCGGCCATACGCCTACAGAACATAGTAATATGAGCTTCTGGGCAGCTGGTCCCATTATATTTCTCGAATTCCGGCATCTTAAATTTGTAATGAAGCACCAAATCCGGAACTAAACTCAGATCTTTCGCATCTATTCCCCGATAGCCGTCGATACTTTCTATCGCCCTAAACTTCTCTTCAATCCATTTCCATTTCTCCTCAAACTGCTTTGGTAACTCCTCCTTCATCTTGTCTTTCTCCGCTACTTCATCGAAGTCCGGGACAACCAGATTATCGTCAGGACTAGAACCAGATCTACCCTGAAGGTTCTTCGGTATTGAAGCGTCACCTTGAAAGTGCTGAGGCCTAATCGAAACAGAAGATCTTTGTAGATGTGGTTCAATCTGAATTTGCGCTTGCGGAGGCGTGTATCCTGGAGAAAAAAGTGGCTCATCATTGTTTCCTTCTTCATCGCAAACCACAAGATTTTTCCCTTTATCCACTCCCTTGGTTATTAATTGCGTCAATTTAGTCATTAGTTCATCCTGAGACTCCTTCATCTTTTGTGCCATGTCTTTCTGGATCTTTTCCATATGTTCTTTCATTTGCACCTGTAACTGGTCTTGCATCTCTTTTTGCGTTTGCTCCAGTTTCTCTAATCTTTGATCCATTTCTTTGGCTTTGCGACGAGTACCGTAAGGATGTTTGGTTGATTAGTTTTCCAGATTAGCTGAAATAATTTTACATAATTAGGGTCACTTCGTGAAAATCTAATGCATATGATGCAATGTAATGCAGATGCATGAAATGAATGCCTAAAGAGACGTTGATTCTGATTCAATTACATTTAGGAAACTTTTCTAGAAAGCAAATTCCCTTACATAAAACGGATACATGTACGACCTTACCCTCATATTCCAAGAAACAACATCGATTTTTTTCTTCATCCGCATGTTTGAGGTAATCTCACCAATAGATGCCATTGCTAGCTCATTTTCTTGATCTTGGTCGCGATCCATCATCTGCCCATCTTCATAAGGCTCGTCAGCTTGTTGAAGGCTTTTGGACAATCGTCTCGAATCCCCAGGCCACCAAGCAAGGTCACGAACTCTTTCATCGCCATTCTTGTGTTTCTCAGAATATGTTTGGGAAGTCGTATTGTTTTCCACTTTATCAAGGAATTCGTATTCCATGACAAGCTTTCTAATTTAGTAATTGGATTTGAATCCATATCTCTTTCCTAAGATGCAAATGCAATGTAATGCAATCATAATCAAAACACAACAAGAAGGGTTAGTACAAAACATAAGCAAGCACAGAAAACAAAAAGTACCTAATCGGGTAGATACTAGGGGTTTGGAGTGGCTCTACCTAGGTTAAGTTCCTAAGTCTACTATATGAGGGTTGGTTCTAAAGTAAGGGTACCCGAACCAGCAGATTCCTCGATCCTCACCCATTATAGGCTCATACGGACTGAGTTCAGTTCAGGGGAATACATTTCCCTATGGCCATGCGGAGATGAAAATCTCACGAAGACATAGGTACGGATGTATCCCGAAAGCGATTCACTATCCCAGGCGGAGGTGAAAACCTCACGAAGGCGTAGCTTCTCACTCCCACTTAAAAGGGTATGACCAACGGTCATGCAATGCAATGTGCAAAAATAAATCTGAACTTAAACACAGCAATTATGAATCACAATGACGAAGATCATAATAAAGATAAATAAAAATACAATGAAAGGATCGTATATTTAAACTAGGTTTTTGATTTTTGACAAAAAGACAAAAAGTAATCAACTCATGGCTTGACTCTCGTGTTTGTTCCCCAGCGGAGTCGCCAAGCTGTTGACACCATTTTTGTTTGAAACGGGGTTGACTTGGGTTTTGAAAAATGAAACGGGAAATGGGAGTCGCCACCAATCTTTTTTGATAAGGTGTGATCGGGTCACCTTTAAAAGCGGTTGTTTTTAATAAACAATTTAATTTTATTAAAACAAGAAGTTTGGTCTACGAAATTTAGAAAACGGGTTCGGGAGTCGGTTACGTACGAGGAAGGATTAGCACCCTCGTAACGCCCAGAATTGGTACCTAGTTGATTAGTTAATGTCTTAATGTCGAAGATTGAAAACTTTAAAGAAATTTAAAATACGATCCTTTTTTTAAAAAAAAATCGAATGGCATGAGTTTAAATTCAATAGGATATTTGACAATTTGGTTAAACGAGAAATCGAAACCCAGTACATTAGGGCACGTTCCTCGAATTTCCAAACGCAATACATTGCCTTATTTTTGAAAAGTTTTTAAAAGGATATTTAGCTATTTGGTCGAACGAGAAATCGAAACCCAGTACCTTAGGGCACGTTCCTCGAATTTCCAAACGCAAAATATTGCCTTATTTGGAAATATTTCCCTTTTTTAAAATATGATATTCATGTGCATGGCGGAATAATAAACATGATTATGTAAATAAAAAAATGAACAAAACGAATAATAAATAAATCATACATTCCATAGCAAATAAATAAATAAATAAATAAACTGAAGCATAAAAAATAGACATATAAATACATAGTAAATGATCATACAAAACAATAAAGGAAAATAGATGAAAATTATAAAATATGAACATGTATATGTACATGTATATTTAAGGGAAATATGCATATGTATGTATATACATAGAATTACGAAAATATGAAAGATATATATGTATTAGGAGATATAAAAATATAAATATCTACATGTATATGTATATAGAAGTTATAAAAAATTTAAGTATGTATATATGTATATTCGTGAGAAAAAGAAAAATATGTATATAGGTATATATATAGATGTATAGATAAATTATAAATATAAAATATAAGTATGTATAAATGCATATATATATATATATAGATAAAGTTATAAGAATGTGTGCACGTATATGTATATATATAAGCTAAAAAATGTTTATAAAGAGAAATGTACATATATGCACATATATATATTAAGATATATGGATATATATAATAAGATATATAGATATATAACTAAATATAATATTAATAACAATAGGACAAATATATTCAAAATTTAAATAAGCGAATATAAAATAAAATACAACAATAATATTAAACTAATGGTATAATAATAGTAATATATAAAAAATATATAAGTACAAATAATAATAATAATAACGAAATGGACCCAATTGGGATAAAAAAAATTTAAGGGCATTTGTACAGTAAATAAATGCGCAAATAAGGACCAAAATGGAAAGGCGCGAAAGGGCGAAGGACCTAATGGGAAATAAACCCAATTTCAGGCCAAGCGTCCCCTCCCCAGGGGTCCAACAAATTGAGGACCAAATTAAAAAACGGGAAAAATCTTCGATCCAAATTAAAAAATGAAGAAAAGTCGTAAAAGGACTAAATTGAATCAAATCGAAAATGCGGAAGGGCCTAAATCACAAATAACCCCTTGATAGAAAACACGCGGATCCCCTGAGTTGGGTCGGGTCGACGCACGGGCTAGGGAGTAAAGCGACGTCGTTTTGGGGCCAGATGAAGCTGGCCAAAACGGCGTCGTTTCCAGGCGCTATAAAAATCAAATTTTTTTTCAGATTTCTCATTTTCTTCACTTTTCTTAAAAAAGAAACTCAAAAACTCTCTCAAGCCCTTTTGGGCAGTCCGGCCTCATGCCTAAGGTCCGACCGTCGGCCACCGCGCCAGTAACCGGCCGCCGGCGATGGTGCCACCGTCTGCGGTGGCCGGAAAAGTCCAAAAAGGCCTATTTTACCCCTCTTTTCGAGTTGGGTTCATATCCGGAGTTAGAAAAGCCGAAATCCTGGCGAAAAGGGCCGAAATCGGAAGAGACCTTTCGGTTCTTCCTTCTCACCTCCGCCAAAATCAGGTAAAACTCCCTTCCCTTCGTTTTGTTTTGCTTTTGAAATCTTTGTAGAAAAAGAAACAAAATAAAATAAAATAAAAAAGGAACGTAAACAAAAATAAGGAAGAGATGCACTGTAATCAACCTTTTTTTTATTTCATTTCTTTCTGCCAATAAGTGTTTCTTTTTACAAAAATCCGAGCTTATAAAGATGATATTCGGCCCCTTTATAACCGATTTTGCTTCTACTTTTCTCTGTTATTGCTGCTTGCGTGTTTGCTTCTTTGTTGCAGGGGCTGATGGTGGAGTTGGTGGCGGTAGATGGCGATGGGACGTGCGGCTGACAGAGAGCAGCGGCAAGTGGGATACTAGGGTTTCAGTTTCTGAAACCCTAGTCTGATGTGGGCTTGGCTGTTGGGCCAGGGTGCTGGGCCTTTTATTTCTTTCTTGGGCCCGGGCAAATGGGCCTGCAACAATGATAATATGGTAGGCTATATGTAACAACCCAAAATCCGTGGGCACCAGAAAAGTGTGTTATCGGGCCTCCGTCTTAGTGAAATAAGTTCGAAAATAATTATTAAAAATATTTATGAGTCTAGTAGTGTGTTTAATTAGGTTTTAATTAAGTAAATTTAGCTTAATTTAGAGTAATTAGTAAAAAGGATTAAATTGAATAAGAGTAAAAGTTTAATTATAGATTAAAGAAAAATTAGAAGGACTTAAGAGGAAATTAAACCATTTCCTATAGCTGAGGCGGTTTAACGTGGAAAATATCAAAGATTTTATTGATTAAAAAAATATATTTATTTAATAATTAAGTATATTAATTATATTATATTATATTATTATTATATATAAAAGAAACAAATAAGTTAAAAGAAACAGAATGAAACCAAACGAAACAGAGAAGAACAGGGGAGAAAGAAAGGAAAGAAGAAAGAAAAGGGGAAATAAGGTTTATGAAGCTTGGAGTTAATTGGTAAGCCCAATCAAGTCCTTTTCTCATAATTTTGATATTTTAGAAGTCTTAAAACAAGTTTTTGATGAAATTAAGTTGTTAGTTTGGAAGTTCTTAGGTTTTTAAACAAAGTTCATGTTGAATAAAATGATGAAATAGGGGTTTAATTGAATGAAATTCAAGTTAGAATAGATATAAGGATTGAATTGCAAAGTAAGCTATAAGTTTTGTGTTTTAGGGACTAGATTGAGGAAAATTCGGAATTAAGAAAATATGTTGAAAATTTAATAGTTAAATTTGAGTTTAAATGAAATTTGAATAGGAATAAGGTGTGAATTGGTGTTATAAATTTGGTTATTAACATTTTTCATCAAAACAGTTTTGGGAAGTAGCAATGGTCTGATTTTGAAAATTCACTAAAAATTTTATAAATTGAACTAGAGGATGAAAAAAATATGGAATTAAAGCTTATTGAGTCTAGTTTCTTATAGTAGAAACAGTGTAAGCAATTAATTGATGAATCAAGAGATATTTGAAATTTTGTAATACTGGTTCGGGGTGATTTTGAGATGCCCTGTTTTAACTTTGGAAAATCATTAAAAATTGTACAAAAATTATTATGGAGTGTAATTTATATATGTGAACTCCTTAATGAATCTAGTTTCAAAATAAATAAACAAGAACCTTATTCGAGTTCTGTACAATGAGATAATTTAGTTTTAGTAGAGAGAGGTCAGAACTGTCAAATGAAATAACAGGGGAGTATTTAACGAATAAACTGTATTAAATGGCTAGACCAAAAATTCTGGAAATTTTATGATTAGAAGATATATGAGTCTAGTTTTAATAAAAATTTACGGATATTAATTTGGAGTTTCTTAGCTCAAGATATAAATAATTTAGTAACAATGACTCAAGTAGACAGCTTAATGGTGAAATTATATATATACATTAAAAATGGTTAAATTTGCATGTTTAGGCTCATGAATTAAATTGAATCATGTTGTATTGATGATTATAAATTATTATTTTCATAGCCAACAAAGAACCTGAAGCATCAGCATCGAAAGGAAAGGAGAAAGTCATCGAGTACTAAAACGGGAGAATTACGGTGTGTATTACTATAATTCGAATTTTAATTATTATTGATTGCTGAATTTTTTTTATTGTTATGTATGGTAAGTAAGACTTGAGGTAAGTATGTGAAATTGATATGAATATTGAGTGAAAATGAAAGTGATGCAAATTGAATCAAATTGAATTGAATAAGTGAATTATGGAAGATGTAATTATTTGAAAAGCGTATTGATTGAAAAATGATTGGTGATTTGAATTGTGAATTGAAAGTGATATAGGATTGAGAAAGTGAATTGAATACCCTATTAACTAGTCGGGCTGAGTCGGATATAGTTGGCATGCCATAGGATTGGAAGTGTTCAGGGATACTTCGACCTCGAGTCGATGAGACACTGGGTGTCACTATATTTCTTCGGATAGATTCGATGAGGTACTGGGTACCAACTTTACTTCGGCTAGGCCGATGAGACACTGGGTGTCAACTATTACTTCGAACTATACGATGAGGCACTGGGTGTCATATTGGTGTGTTTGGTTGGATCCGTGTATCCGCCAAAGTCCGAGTTACGTTAATAGGGTGAAAAATTGAAATGTGAATTTGAGGCATTGAAACGAGAAAAATAAATTGAATTACGAATTGAAATTGGAATTGTGATAGAAAGAGAAAAGTATGAAATGTATATTCATAAGTGATATAAATTTAAGTTTGAGAAAATACATTGATTTATGAATTAGTACATATGACATTAATTGTTAGGTATTTTAATATTTATGTTTTTACTATTGTTGATATAATTTGAATTATGGTAATATCACTGAGTTTATCCATACTCAGCGTACGGTTGTTTCCGTGCGCAGGTTAGTAGAAGTCAAGTGTCCCGGTTCAGCATCCAGAACATTCCCGACTCCAACACAAATTTGGTGATGTATATTTTTCTTTTGGGTAAAGATGGCATGTACATAGGTGTTATATAGTCACTTGAATATGCATATTACTTTGGGTAGTGAAGGTTGAATTATAAGATTTAGATGGTTAAATGAAATGGTAAGAAAAGTATATGATATTTTGATACATGAACATTAAGTTGTTAAATGAATGAAGTTTTTAATCAATTTTGAGTGATGCTATGATAGTTATTAAGTTGAAATTATGTTAATGATATAAATATTAGTTATATGAATGTGAAAAATTGGTGTTGGTTGTTTTAGTTTGAATTTGCAGAAGGTTTTAGGTAAAAATAAGCAGACCGAAATTTTTATAAAAAAAATTTAGAATATTCGAACAAGTTCCGTTCTACTTTTAACACGTGCTTGAACTTTGAGAGTTCAAGATAGGGACTCAATTATTATATTATACCATAAAAGTTATATTAATTGTAAATTATTAGTAAGTTGTCTGATATGTCCGGTAATGCCTCATAACCTCGTTCCGGTAACGGTTTGGGGTTAGGAGGTGTTACACTATAACTCTAAGTAAGCGGTCTAGCATGGAGGGGGCCTCTGGATTCTTGGTTGGTAACTGGGCTACTATCTCGTTGGGGGAGAGCTTGGCATCTGGACCAGCTTTGGCCATAATCTCGAACACATCAAGCTGAATTGCTGCATTCATAGACATGGGCAACACATAAGAGTTCACGATCTGGGCCGCATATGAGAAGCTCTCTTCATCATGCTCCCGATCCTTATTGTGGTTTTCCGCTGAAAACTCCATCAGAAAGCAAAGAATTCGATATAATAAAACCGAAGACCGATGCCTTACTATATATCTAATGCAACAGAGAGAAATACAGAAGAAAACGTCATAGGGACAAGAATATTACTATTTTTTTGAGAAGAGGGACGAGAATATTATTATTATAGAGAATAACGAATAACAGATTGTAAAGGAAGAAACTTGATTTTCTGTACGGGGATTACAATAATGTTTCTGACAGTATATATATTTTATAATTCTCTTGCTGAAGTAGCTAATACTTAAGTTAAATTAGAAATAGTGTTTTTCTCCATTAAATAAAAATATATTATTCATTTTTTTGGAATTTAATCATATTGAAATAAGCAAATATCCTAACTTATAGACAACTCATGCCAAGGTTAGGACATATTAAATTTAAGGTAATTATAATAAAATAAAATAAAAGACGTAAATTAAGGAACACGTATCTAAATTCAAACTTTTCCTATGTTGACTTTAACAAAATAAAATAAAATAATGAAAAATACATAAAAATTGACTGATCATATTCACGCCAACTTAAAGCTTTAATCTTCATAAAATTGATTACTTTAATCTCCGGCCGCATGTTCAACACTGTTGATGATATTTGGTATTAGAAAACTAAATTTGATTTTACAACATTCAAAAACACCGCCTCTCACAATAATATTCTAAACTAAAACATTAACAACTGCGTTTTTATTTTCACAAGTAAAAATTTTAAGAACAAATGTTTTATTTTTTTAAAAAAATAAAATAAAATTCTTACTTCTTATACTTCTATAATTTGTTTCATCGTTTTATTTATTAAATTTTAAAATAAATGTCAAATAACATGCTTTGTATTACATTTGCTATTTACACCTTAGTTGCGGCAGTCCTATTATTTAAAAAGAAACTGAAATTATAATTTTTCCTTTTTTATCTTTCATGTACATTCTATATTTAGAGTTTGCAGAGTCAAAGTATCAAGTAATCTCCTATGTTTCGGGTAGATTACATTTCTCATTTTCTATTCAAAAAATAAATAGATTAATTCTTATATATTTTGAAATGTTTAAAATTCTTGATGATGTGAAAGGTTAGATCCATTTTAAAAAATATGATTTCATAGATAAACTATAAAAATGGTCAATCAACTATGTCTCAACTATTAATTTTTTCGATTTAGTCACTAAATTTTTTGAAAATATTTTAGTCACTCTAAGCTTACATGGGCTTTTTTATTGGTCTAGTCAAAAAATAATTAGCCCTTTAATATTTATGTATTCTATCAAATTGATCCTAAATATAACAAAATCAAAAAATTTAGTCCTTAGTGTTTACCATTTGTCGTTTTAGTTTTAATTCTAAAAAAATCAATAAACTTGGTCCTCATCATTTCTAAAATCTACCAATTTAGTCCTAACTCTAAAAAATAAAAAATATATTTTAAAAAAAATATTATTAGCCCTTTGCTACCCCTCAACTAACCCATGTGAGATATTAAAATAAGAAAAAAAAGAGTATTATTTTTCAAGTCACTGCAAAAGAACTTTAAAAAGTTGGGATAAAACATAAAAAAATATTAAGGTCCAAAAGAAAATAAAGGAATTAAAAACATTATTTGTTCAGGTAGTAATGCATCTAATTATTTCATATAAGTTTTAAATTAATTGGTTTGGTCTAATGTGAAGCCTAAATTATAGGAAAAGAAATTGTTACAAGTGACTTGAAAGAGGGAATTATTTTTCTTATTTTAAAACTCACATGGGTTAGTCCATGGGTTACAAAGGGATAAATATATATTTTTAATTTTTAGATTTAGTACTAAATTGATAGATTTTGTAAATGTTGATGGCTAAATTATTTAACTTTTTAGAATTAGAACTAAAATGACAAATTTTGTAAACATTGAGCGTCAATTTTGTTATTTTTTTAATATTTAGGATCAAATTAATAGAATGTGTAAACATTAGAGAGCTAATTTTAATACAAAACCAATAAAAAAGCCCACATTACTCCAGAGTGATTAAAATATTTAATTTAAAAAATTTTAGTGATTAAATGGAAAAAATAATAATTAGGCGATCAAAATAGAATGAAAGGCACAATTAAACTATAAAAAAAATAATTTTCAGCACTAATTTAACATTTCATAACATTATTTAATAGAAAATTTTAACAATCACGATTCAAAATATATAAAAATTAATTAATTTATTTTTTAACAGAGAGCCCAAAATGGAAGGTTTTAGTTTTACCTGTGGGATAAGGAAAAAAAGCTAACATGGAGATCCGTGGAAACACGAGCCCTTCATAAATCACATGATCGGGGCCACAGGCGAGGCCGTTACATGTACACGGCTTTGAAAATGAAACAAGTGGGGGAAAAAAATTTCCATGACGGGCCGTATATTTCTGAACAAGGAATCGTCTTATATAGGTGATCTAATAGAGCTTTACGACTTTCTGACTCATTTACACATTTTGACGGTTGTTGCTCATGACTCGGCAACCTATGACTTCTTTCTTTTGGTTTTATTGCCTGTGACATTTGTTTTTTCTGGGTCAAAAATCATTTTATTAATGAAAGAGATTAGAGCAAAGCTTTAAGTTCATCAGGGTTGATACAATCCAAATTGCTGGGCAAACATTGCTCTTAGTTTTCAGATTCACTAACTACATACTTTGCCATTTTTGACTCTCGATTAATTATTAGCTCTTAACGGAGCCTTAAAGCATAGGCTTCAACCACCGTAAAGCAGGACTCTAGTGGATTGGCTGCGTTGGTAATTGGCCAAAATTCAAACGACTCTCAAGCAATGGGTGCATCAGTGTTGATTTTGATGAGGTTAGTGGGAGGGGCACTCCATGCCATGCAATTGCTTGGTCTATTATCTCTCAGCTCAGGGATGGATGAATTCAAAATCATAGCTCCCAATCTAACCTGGGCTCATATTGATGCCTTCAAAAACAGTTGCATCCTAGTTTTCCTAGCTTGAGCCCAAATCCAGGTTCTATCTCTCACGGCTGAATATACCCGAAACGTAAGCCCACCACTCTAGGCAAGAAGAGAACCCAAAAAGAGATGGGTTATTTTGATTTGGCCCAACAACATGTTTTACTATTTATATATTAAAAACATATTACATTTTATTGTTTGTTTCAAAGTAAAACGAAAAAAAAAGAAAGAAGGGAAAGTCGACTCTCGTTATTTATTTTTTACAATAAAATACAAAAAGAATTAACTCTTGTTATTTAACGATATATCTCACTTTATTCTAAGTGCTGAAATTATTTGATTCCCATAGTTATTATAAAAATTTTAAATATAAGTTGCCCACCACTAAAAACTAAACTGATGTAAAAGAAAAACCACTAAAATTAATTAATGATTAGGACTTCCCTATAGTAACCATTACAATCATGTAACTTTTAATTTCTAAAGTTCTAATAACCAACTTTTGAGTAGACTAACCACTCTAGCATCATCATCATCCAAAAACAAGAATTTTAATTAAATTTCAGTCGGACTTTGTAATGTAATTTGGCAAATGCAACGTTATAATCCAAGTTGCTTGTTACACTTAGAAAACAACCATTTATTAATAAAGAGATTAGATTCTTCATAGCTTCTTTTAAGTGGCCGACCCAAGATTCCAAGATGGCACAAGTTCAGCAGCAAATTCAAGGGCACAATAACTCCTGGAGACCCCACTTTTTGACGCCCCATCCAATCAAGTCCTTGGACAAATGAATAAATGCATTTGGATTCCTCTAATGGAATCCAGTTGATGATCTGGCTATTTAGAATTCATTCAATGGTATGTGCCATGCCCATCATATGTGGATCATGCATAGATGATGACAACTCTCAGACTCATCATGTATGTATGTATGCATTAGTAACCTCATACCTCAGCTTAGAACCAAGTAACCAAGGACCTTTAATGGACTCTGTAGCGACGTAAAAAATTTAGCTTTCGGTCGCTAATTGTGGCGATCTATTGAAAACTTGAAAACTGAAATTTGATTTTAAAATAAACAAGGAGTCGCCACCGATCCTTTTTCCTAGGTGTGATCGGACACCTATTAGATTCCTTTTTAAACCAAAAAGAAGGCCGAGTTTAGGTCTACGTTAAAAGTCAAATAATAATTAGGGTTCGGGAGTCGGTTACGCGCGAGGAAGGTATTAGCACCCTCGCGACGCCCAAAATTGGTATCTTATAAACATGTGTTGTCTTGATTTTCAAAAATACGAGTTCAATATAAGATTTGATCGTGATCCGATTGAAAAGACGAGAACTTTTAATTTTTGATTTTCGAGAAGGACATACCGTTTTAACACGAGTCGACTGATATTCACCCAACATAGCGATGAAATCGGCGGTTTAATGTTAAATCGGTATGTTACCTTGTTTATTAGAATAAATAAAATAAAAAACGTGAATAAAATATTTTTAAAATAGTGAATAGCGACATGATACGAAATGGGCGAGCAACAGAAAAATAAAGGTTAGAAATACATCAAGGTATATAAATAACACGACAATTAAGAATAATAACAATACATGCGATATATTAAATATAATAATAGTATCAAACACGAAATAAAAACTATGAATGTATATTCATAATAATAGTATTAAGAACTCGTACGTAAAATAATATATATATACACGAATAAAATAGTGTTAGAAGTATATACTATAATAAAAATATAACTTGCAATGTTAAAATATATACATAATATATACATGAATAAAATGGACATTGAAAAATGTATATACGTGGCATACGTGAGAAATATAAACATAATAATATTAAAATAAGTGATAATAGTGAAAATCAAAGGTATAGTAATAAATATAATGATATACGAAAATAATACTATTTGTAAAATGTGTATACAAGAATAAAATATATGTGCAAATATTAATGATAAATGTAGTAGGAATAAAACAAATGCAATAATAGTATATATACAATATGATAAAAAATAAACATATACATATAATAGAATTTAAAATATATATATACATGGGGTAATATGGAAATATGTACATAGAGTAATATATACAAAAATATAACTAATAATATTGAAAATACATGTTCATAATATATAAAACATACATATAATATAATATTCAAACATTTACATAATATGTACACACATAATTACGATGTTAAAGGTGTATTAACATTAATAATAGTACTAATATTACATGAAGATATACTTATATAAATATATATTAAAGATATATACATATATAATAAAATACATGAATAATACGATATTTAATATATACGTAATATGCATAATAAAAATAATAATATACATAATATATATAAAATGCACATAATATATACGTATATAACAAAACATATACTATATTAGCAATGATAATAGTGATGGTATTAAAATACAAAAAAAAAACAATATAACATAATAAAAATACTATACATATAAATCTATGTACATAAAAAAATATACTATTATAATAATAAATATAATAATATTATTAAAATACCAAAAACAAATATAATAAAGATATTGAAATAAAATAATAAAAATAAGCCGATCCGTAAAAATATATACATATACATATATACTAAAACATGTATATATAATAATAACAATGTAAAAATAACAAGAATATTTAATAAAGAAATGAAAATAAACGAAGAAAGGATTAAAATTAAACTAAAAACAAAGTTGTGGGGCCGATTTAAAAAGAAAATAAAGAGAAAGGGCCTATTTGAACACGCGAGAAAACAGTGGGGACCAAAAACGCAATATTCCCTATTGTCCAAAATGCAGCGTAGCACGGAGGGACGAAATTGAAAACCATGAATAATTCTGGGGCCAAATTAGAATATAAAAACTTAATTGTAAATGCCTGAAAAGTAGGAAGGGCCGATTGCGCAAATAGCCCCTTCCTTAAAAAAACACGCGGATCCTAGTCGGAGCGGGTCGTGTCGACCGGACCCAGGGCAAAACGACGTCGTTTTATTCCCTGAGTTTTAAGGCCAAAATGGTGCCGTTTTTAAAGGCTATAAATAGCCTAAAAATCAGAAAAAAAATCATTTGGGAGCTGGGAAAGGAAAAAAGGAGAGAGGGGAGAGGGCTGAGCGATTTCCGGTAGGGGGAGGGGGCACCGGTCCGTCACCGGACCTTACAGCATCACATGACTTGCAGATATCAGCAGGTCGTGCGGTTTCTGTTTTGATAGTCAACCAGACAATTTTTACTATTTCTGAGGAAGGAAATCTTTATCAGGTAACCACTAAGCACCATAGCTTTCAAATCTACATTAGATGAAAGATGATGAACTATATAAGATTCTACAGTCCAACATTTGATTACTTATAAATTCAGAACAATCAAGTATTGTTATATAACTAAAGAAACACAGTAGAATCAAATACCCTACTCAATGTTTGGTTGCTCCATTTAATTTTGTTTTACAAGTTGGGTGGGGTAACGATTGCAAATTGGATGCGGTGAATTTCTTCTTGTGGTAAGTAAACAAAGTTTGTGTCTGTCTGATATTAAAAGGTTTCCACAATTTTCTGCAAGTACTTTGAGGGCCTAATTTAACAGGCACTAGATTAGAGTCACAAGTCATGTTAATATGAGTAACATTATAGAGCAGGTAAACTGCAGGCACATAAAATAACTTACAGCATCATGCATGTATAGCGCACTATGAAGTCAAATACCAATTATCCTAAACTGCATGCTGGTAGGGAAAGAATCTAATGGTGTTTTCCAAATACATACACCATTATTGCAGTATCTCAGGCACCACTGCATCACTATCATAATAAACTCCAATCACAGGTTAAAGAAAATGAGATCAATATCGGTGAAAAGCACTTTTGTTTACAGCAAGTTTGGATGGAGAAGTGTTAGGAGAGTGTAAAGCAGAAAGAAGCGAAAGGTTTGCTCTAACCTGTTTGGAGGTGAAGATTCCACTTTGATTATTTCTACTTGTGATCTCCTTCTTAGCCTACAAAATGAAATCAATTCAGTGATTATTTTAATTCAAGTTATAGTTGTAATTGAGCACTAACTTGCTAGTTAAACTATACTCTTCTCTCCTCTCCAAATAAGGCAAAATTGCAGCAAGTTTTTCATAACCCCATTCTCAACTTTTTGAATTCATGGCCACAATTATATAACATATAACATCTTGCACAAGAAACTTACTTAGATTGTGATCACAAGGGTTCCTTGCTGCTATGATCGTCTGATATATAATCTTTTTTTCCCTTTCAGATGAAACTCAGTGATTGGGTGGAGTTGAAACCTGCATTCAATCAAAGTATAAACAAAGAAGCAGAACAGAGTTCAGTGATTCAGATGAAGTCCGGCACTGTTTCATATGATGGACTGTAAGTACGTTTATTGACCATTAAGAATTTTGCTTCCGAGAATAATACATAATTCAAGGGCATGGTCAAATTTCACTTCAATATAAACACAATGTTTCTCTACTTATAGTTTATTTTTCTGACCTTGACGCAGGAGAGTTTATTTCTGTACAAAGACTGGCTTGTTGTTAGAGCTTAGTGAGGTTGAGCCTCCAAGGTAGCACCTTTTTACTGTCAATTTCTTAATGCAAACAGAGACCTTCATTCATTGCTACATTGATTCCTCAAGTCTCATGCAATCTCCACAATTGAGATTTAGATTACAGTAGGAGAGTCTAATATCCAGCTGAGCTTATGAGCTGTAAACATAGAACAGGTGGGAGAATCATGGCCGACCACCAGGAGCAGATGTTGCAGCAATAGCTGATATGGCTAGAATTAGAACAGATGTAGTATATACAATAAGGTGATCTCTCCTTCTCTCCATGAGTACAGACACATCCAAAATCCTTTCAGGTCTTCTGTTATGTTTTTTTTCCCTCCCCTGCCCTTCAGTAAAGAGGAATTGACATCCTCGGTCTACATAAGATTCAAATATACCACTCTAATTAGGATGATGGGTCAAATTTACCACTCATCTTAAAAGATAAGTAGTTTTAGCATTATACTTTATATTGATATTCAAAGAAGGTCAAAATTTTAATATATTTTCAAAGATTCCTTTATTGCTCAAAGTATATAAATAACCATTGGTTTTATTTTTAACCAAATTAAGATGTACGAGGGTAAAATTGCATATGTTCAAAGATGAGAGGAAAATATGATCCATCACCTTAAATATAGTAGTAAATTTAGACCCTATCCCATTCTTTATTAACAAATACACAATCAAAAAAGTTTGCTAGATGAGAAGTATTGTCAAATGGAGAAATCACTGCACAATAAAAAAATGGTTCTAAAACAAGCCCTAAGATCTGAAGGAAAGAGTTGTGAGCAAATGTCATGAATTTATGTGTATGTTGTTACCAGAGTATAAATTTACTATCTGTTGTTTATTTCCCATTTCAAGAGTACAAAAGTGAGCTAAACATGAAATGATGCAATAGTCCTACAGGTGATCTCTATGAATATGATAAGAGCTCAAGGCCATCATGGAAGAAGCATCTACAGAGTGAAGAAACAGATAAGGATGGTTCTCTAGTACCATTACAGGGGTGCATGATATATGGCTTGAGTGGAGACCACTCTGTATCCTTGTTTCTCCTAAGCAAGGTACTCTTAATAAACAATTCATACACTCACATATCACTAATACTTACAAACTAATTACACCTTTAGAGTACCACAAAAAGTGTATCCTATTATACTTAATTTAATGTGATTTCTGACAAACTACCTTAATATACAGGGAGGTAAACTGGTAGAGAGACGGCTACATCAAAGGAAATGGAAATGGATAACCCATGGAAGTCCAGAAGATCATCACCTGACATCTATTACTCCCTTCCTGGAAGATGAGCTGAAAGAAAGGTTCTTCTCATTGTTTCTCACAACATCCACTGGATCAGTTTTTGAGTATCAAATACCAAAACATTTGGGTAAGTCAAGTAGTGTTGTAAAGCAACAAACTCTTTCTCTTATTCCATTTTACTTTTAAAGAAGAAAAAAAAGTTGAATAGTTTGAGAGGAATTCTTCTTAAAATGATATCTTAAAGACATGTTAGTTTTTTATGAAGATAAACTGTACGGTTTGCAGATATTCATGCTATTCTTTTCTCACTGTGCTGATCTCTCCAATTTCCTTGAAGTACATGTGTCTAACATATATCTAACAGACATAGTTATTGAAGTCAAATCCTAAAATCAATCAAGGAAGACAAATGAGCTTGTGCTTTTCTTACCTGTAATTATGGGAATTCAAGGCTTTTGTTATACGAGACATCCAAGCAATAAAGTATAAATGCATGAAATTATTAGTCTTAAAATGATGATGCATTTGCATACTCACTTCTAGATAATTTAGCAACCATTTTACATGCTTGATGTAGCCTTTGCATGTGAAGACAGGCACAGCTCAAGAGGACCAAATTTCAGAAGCATGGCAGAATCATATGCATCCACCGAACGCAAAAGCTGCAAGAGGTATTCCAGGACTAAAGTTTCAACTTGGCAGGATACTGTTTGCATTGGATGATGGGAGACTTGCAGAGTTACATCTACCTGGCCTAGGTGGTCAAAATTCAGGGCCAACAAATCAATTTAACCGAAAAAAATTATCATCAAAGTACATCTGGTCAATTTTAGATGCCCCTGAATCAGAAGGATGGAATGGAGAGTATTGTACAGAAGAACGTGGACCAATGAACTGCATAGCAGGTATAAAAGATGAACCAAATGATTCAGGAAACATAAGATCGCTGACAAGAAGGAGAAAGGGTACTAAAGCACAACAGGATTATTTATCTCTAGGTACATCCAGGAGTAGATTAGTGAAAGCATCAGAAGAGTATAGGTTCCCAGATAACTGGATCAACACTAGCTTCCGACTGAGACTGGTGCAAGCAGGCGTATCATTTTTTATTATAACAGAAGCTGGTTTGATCTTTGAATACCTTTACACAGAAAGTGTATGGCTGTGGTTAAGACATGATCATTCAACACCTATGAGAGGTGCCCTAGGAAACTACAATGGAAGTGTATTTTTTGTTGACGTGTATGGAACCTTGCTTATCAGAGAAAGGAGCAACAATGAGCTAGCATGGATTAATTGCACAGCAATGAGAAAAGGAAGGCAAGTTATTGGAGGTCCTCCTTGGGATGGTATGTCAGGTAAACTGAAAGTCACAGCAGAAGATGCACTCTTCTTTGTCAGCAAAAGTGGGCGACTACTGCAGTTCAGTGTAAGTTGCAGAAATCAAATAAAATGAGAAAACCAAACAGGTTCAGCACATAATGTTTTGTTTAGTTTTCACTTTTCATTCTGTTCTTCCTAAAGAAATAAAAAACTTAAATTTAAAAGTAGAAAATGTAAACTTTAACATTTCCAGTATCTAGACTACTAAAACTAGTGATTCAGATTCTTTTAAATGTTCTCAAGGTATTGCACTGACCAACATTCTTAAATGTCATGTAGGTTGCCCTAAGGAAGTTCAAATGGAAAGATTGTCGCAGCCCTCCAGAAACAAAACTTGCATGCATAATAGACCAAGAAGTTTTTAGGGAAAATATAGTGTTTGTTGTTGGAAGAAATGGCCGCCTCTACCAGTATAACAAAGTGACTGAGCTGTGGCATGAGCATCACCAATCTCAACATTTGGTTCTATCCAGGCTGCCAGGAACTGCTATGAGGCCTTCATTCTTTTCACTAACAGGTTCACTTTTCATGCTTTCAGAAGATGGTGGACTAGTTGAATATCACTGGAATGCATGGAATGGTTGGAACTGGGTGGAACACGGAACTCCCAGCAAAGATGTCACCTTGGTTGCTCCCCCTAGCCCATGTATCAAGGGCAATCAATTGTTTTTAATAGGTTCAGATGGAAACATATACCTAAGGTACATGGACCAATTGATCTGGAGATGGAAAAACTGTGGTTTCCCACAGAATGGAGACGGAGATACAAGAGATCAAACAGAAATGGGAGCAAATGATAGAATGCAAGAAGTTTGCATGGATAACGATCCCACAGCTAATTTAGATATCAATTTGAAGAACCCAAATGATCAGAACAGAAAATGTGACCCAAAGGTTTGTATCTAGCTATCCACATGCATACGCTTCTTCCACAAAGCTTACTGGACAGAGTGATATCAATCTGACTTTTAAAATCTCTACGAATACATACAGGTTGCTCCTACAAGACCAATTCCATTTTCTGAAGATTCAGTAATATTCGAGCTAAGAGATGGCAGAGTAAGCAATCAAAACAATAATTCATCCATGTGTCTAATTTCTAACATCTTTTTAATTATTTAAAATAACCAAAACATAACCATACAAAGTATATAATAAACTTCATAAACATGACATGCACAGAAACAAATTCAAACATAAATCTCATAACAAATTATAAATCTCCCCGCAAACATGACATCGTTTTCCTCAAGTTTCCCCGCAAAAATTTTCTGGGATCCAAGACAAATGAAAAACTTTAAATATGTACACGTTATTTTCATTGGCGAATCGAAGAAAAACATATAAACAACCTTACTAAAGATTTTGTTAGGATCGAGAAATGAATAAGAATCTAATGAAAGTTATTAATTGGTGTGCAGTTGGCAGAAATTCAGAAAGTTCAGGACTCGAAATGGGTTTGGCAGCGGATAATTGGCACTCCAACAAGCTCATGCAAGGGAAGTTATTTGACAGCTTTGGCGTCATAAAAAAATAATTAATCAGAACTCCCATAAAATGAAGGCTTTTTCCCATTTCTTCTGTATTATTCTTACAATTATTATAGTTATACCGCAGCAACATTAGAATTTAAATATAAACTTAATATAGATTAAGCAAACTACAGAAATTTACACGTATTGTATATCAGTAAAAACTAAGAGAGAAAATATATATATATTTTTCCTTTTTTGGTTCCAAAAGACAAAGATTTCAACGTATAAACAGTTTCACAAGCTCCATACAGTGAAGAAGTTTTTCAGCGCCATATCAATTAAATTTGTATCAGTTTTTCAACTTCTATCAGATTATGATTAACTTTAGGTTCTCGTGTACATTAAACAATAATTTCTTTTTACAAAAAAATATAGATCAAATTATCGTTTAATTTAAAAATAAGAATAAATTTACCTAAATTTGAAATTTGGATAGATTTCCTAACTTGATTGATTTTTTTAACTATTTGAACATTTTTAGCAGAAATAATATATTTTTCATAGATAAAAGTTGGGTTTCGGCCTTTTCGACCAATTCGGGTAGCGACCCGGTTTCTTTTACCGAGCAATATTATTTTTACCTAAATTTTTATTGAAAAATGACAGACCGTTTCAATATCTGATCTGATCGTTTCTTGGGTGATAATGGAAACAATGGTGGTTTACGGGGATTGTAGGTCAAGAACGTCGACGTTTTGGGGGTTGTTGTTGGTCGGAATTGGAACCCTTATCTTGCCTGGATTTCTCTTCACCGCGTTTATGTCGAAGCTTCTTCCGCCCTCCAATTACCCTCTGATTGCAGCCATTCGAAACGACAGGTCATTTTCTTTCTCCTTTTTCTTTTTTTCAATGTTAGGGTTTCCTAGTAATATATAGTGTTGCAGATGCAGAGAGCGCTGAAATTTCATCACTTGCCTACCATTACCAACGCCAAACCATTAGCCTTTGAATGATTGCCTTTTCTTTCTAAGACTAGAAAATTTTTTCTTTCGCCACTTTTTTCAGTGATTAATGAGGTCCAATGTTGATTTTATTTTAACAGGTATTACTGCTATTTGGTGCCCTTAACGCTTCCCATACTTGTGATTGCTGTATATTTCCATTGGCTTAGCATGAAATTATTCAAGCATGCATGACATTTGTGGAACCAACCAACAATTTCCAGAAAATGATATTTGGAAATAAGAGCAAACCTGAGGTGGTTGCTTCTTAATGCTGATTTCTGACGATACATACCAGTTATTCAACTTCTCTTTTTCTTTTCTCCCCCCTCCCCTCCCCGCCTTGGTCTTGTTGTTTGTATATAACTTCAGAATTGAAATGAGGTGTTAGCAAATTATTCGAGTTGGATTTGCAGGGACTTTGGGTTCATTTCTTTTTCATTTTTAATATATGTTTTACTAATAACTATTTAATTTAAAATTGAATATAAATGATCGAATTTGATTATGAAATCTTGACTTTTTTTTTATTAGCTAGGTAAACAAATTTAATTACGTAACTCAAATAGTTTTAACTTCATCTCGAATTAAGTTTTAATTTTGAATAAAGCTTCCTTCTAACTTGGATAAAAAAAATTGATAATAAAATTCAATGGAGTTCAAATCAAGTTTGGAATCACGAATTTCAATAAACGGAAATAGCAGAGGTAAAATTAGATGGGATTTTTAGCAGTCCCTTTCCTTGTAATAATCCCTTAATTCACTAATGTTTTCATCATCTATTCTTTCTTGTAGTTCACTACCCATTTGATTTCATTACATCGTGTGTGTCATACAGAATTTTATATTTTTAAATTTTAATAAAAGCAAATACCAGAGGTAAAATTAGATTAGATTATATTTGCATTTTGCAGTTCCTTTCCTTGTAATAATCCCTTAGTTCACTAATGTTTTCACCTTCTACTCTCTATCCAGGGGTGGTTCCTTCACTGCATATTTCAATTGAATTCCCAGTTATTGCAGGGACTTTTTGTAACTATCTGGTATATTTGGGGCACGCGCAAGAAGGGAAAACATGAGGGTCTTAAACTCGGTGTGGATTTTCAAACACGTTTTATTGATACTTACCTGTTGGATTACTCTGCCACGTCACACTTGACGGTCCCATTCTATCTGCTAATGGTATCCACCACCTTCTGGGATCGTTAGATTAAATGTTGATGGTATGGGTTGGGTGTTGTTGCGCGCATTGAGTTTGACGAGGTTCTTGTATTGGCGGCCAGCCCGGTTTTGCATGCAGCATCCCTTTTTGTTGTGGAAGCTTCGGCAAGCCTGCGAGCACTATGTGGGTTTGCAACATATTATTCTCGAAGGTGATTTTCTTACCGTCTTGAAGAAGGTTTGGAGTACGTTGTCTGACCGATCTGCAATCTCCCCTGTCATCGCGGATGCGAAAGACTGCTTAGCAAATTTTCACTCATGTTGGGAAGACAGGTAAGAGCCCATGAATTGGCTCAAATGGGAAGAGTTGAGGCATCTGAGCGAGTTTGGATGGAGGAAGTTCCACGGCATTTATTGTCTTTGTAGGAGGTGCCTAGGCCTGGCTTTTGCTATATTTCTTGTCTGGTGTACTTGGCCTTTTTATCTTTTTAAATAATATTATTATTTCGTTTCTATCAAAAATTTTAATATTTAAACAATCATACTTATCTTCTTATAATATTCAAATAATCCATGACATTTAATTAATATATATTTAAATTTATATAGTGTGTTAGTAGTATGAAAGTTTTTAAAATAAATAATCCATGGCATTTAATTATTCGTCTACAAATTTTTAATTTAAACTAAAACAACACGAAGTACAAATATTTAGAATAAGAATTTTGTAAATTTTGTATATTAACAAATTTTTTCTCATGAAAACACCTTTTAATTAAGTTTTAATCAAACATATTTGAAAATTAGGTTGTCAAGTGCAAATTCAAATACAATTAACCATATAACTTTATTGTAGTAGATTCTATGGCATGTTTTAGAAACCCTAAATTTTTTATTAAGGGTTTTAAAATGTAATATTTAAATAAAATATGGATTAATTTCATTTTAAATATATTGTTTTTAAAAATTATTTCAAACTATTCTGTTTTTTAGATCCTAAAGGAATTTTTATTTTTTTATATTTCAGCCATTACTATGAAAATTTCAATTAATTTAACATTCCAAAACTATGATTTTCATAATATTACTAATATTTAATTATCTTTTTATTTTTTATACCTGTACACCATTTTTAATTTGTGTGATTATTATTTTACATTTTTTTTAAAATCCCTATATTATCATTAAATAGTCATAGCAATATAAGGAAAATGAATATTTTAAAAAAATTTCTTAATATTATTCATAAAATTATAAAAAGAATTAAAACAATATATTTTATTTAATATAAACAACCTGGTTAAAAAAAACTAATTTATTTTATTTAATATAAAGAATCAAACCGTACATGTACTGATGAGTAAAACTAGTTTTAGTCACTATGATGAGAAATTGGGTAGCAACAAATTTCGCACTAAACCCAAAAACCCGCTCGTGGTCACTATCCCGGTATCCCTTTCCTTATCTAATCAACTGAAACTAATATTATTATACTTGGGCTGCTTATCAGGGGAGAAGAGGCCGAAATGGCGCTCAGTTTCAGCTGGACCCTTCTGGTCTTCGTCAAAAATTGAGAAAAGATAGGTTTCCATAGCTTTTCCAGGCTTCTTGGGAGTTCCATCGTTGACATGATTGATCAAATTCTTGTAGTAAGTGCTTGCATTATCAACAGTTGCCGCTGCTTCTCCGGTAGATGGCCAACCAGTCTCCGATACGACAATCTCCACATTGGCACCCCCAGCAGCTTCCAACGCTGAATAAAAGGCATCCACTATTGCATCGAACAGGTTTTGGTAAGCCAGTGCGCCATCTTGAAATACAGTTCCCTGAGCTGTAAACAAGGCAAAGTCGAGACGTATGTTTTGGGGATCACCAATGTAGGCAAAGTAAGGGTACACGTTGACGAGAAGAGGTGCTCCTGTGGTTGCTAAGAATGAGACAATTGGTGTCATGTAAGTAGATGATGTTGCACCAAATGAACCTGCTGAGGGAGGGTATGATTGGGCCAACAAACTTGCCGACACTGATGTGGAAACCTTGATTTCACCACCTAAATTTGTAGATACCAAAGCATTGTAAATGTTTTGCATCGCAGGGAGAACATATTGACTTGCTGGATCGCTTGGTTCTACTTCGTTCCCAACTGCAATGTATCGGAAATTGACTGCTGGTGAGAAGGCTACTATGTTGTTTTGGACCCAATTGTTTGCAGTTGAGGGAGTGGTAAGGGATTGAAGGTCTCCGTTGGGAACACCAAGGATTAGTTCTATGTTTGTTCCTCTGAGAGCCTGGAGAGTTGCTTGGTTTGGATCGTAGATTCTCATTTTTCCAATGCCGTTCATTGTATAGAAACTGACAACGTCTTGCTCGGAGGGCAAATTATCGGCAATTCTTCCATTACATACACCAATTGGTTTTGTAGCCCCTAAACCACATTCAAATATAAACGATTTACTTGTTATATGTTCTCTGCAACAATTTCCTTTTTCCAGCTATCATTTTATTACTTCAACTTCGTTCACTTATGATATTATAATTAGTTTACGGATGTTATGTATTAATTAACGGAGAAAAATCAAGATTCAAACAATGTGAACTTAATTCGTTTATATATAAATTTTTGCAACTAGAAGACAATATAACGGTGCATATATAGTTGATGAATTTTAGTCGCTTCTGTCATGCTGAGAACGAGCGAACACAAAGGAAAGTTTTCTCAAAACTTTTATTGCATAACACAGATGTAGAAGCAGCAAGGAAGTAGATGATGAGAAAGGAGAGGAATCGAACCTGTTATCGTATGGTTGGCTATAAAAAATGCCAGGAATAAATATGTTGCAATCATCAAAGTTCTGTTAACACTTAGGAAATCCATGGGCCGGGTCAAGTACTTTCTTACGGAATCACTCTAACAATATGATCATTTCTCTCTCTATATGCACTCACACACACATATATATATACACAGAAATAAAGGGAGAGAGTTACTGATATTTCTGGTAATTACGAATGGAGTAATTAATATGAAGATTATCTATGATAAGATTGTGAGTGTGATGGAAATTGAATTACTCAACAGATTTGCTATGTCACGTCTACTATGAAAATTGAATGTAGGTAATAAATTCAGTTCCAGCAATAAAGGGAGTTAATAAAGGACTTCAAGGCAATAAGAACTGATAAAGATAAAACCCAAGGTAATCAAATCTTCAATCATGCTATCACAATTTCTATTTCAACCCATCCATTTATGTATACTCATGTGAATTATAATTTGATATGGACATACAAGTTTTTGTAGGCAGATTTGCATTCTTTTAATGCACGGATAAAAAAGATTGCAACTATTAATACTATCTTTTAAATAAATGCATATGAAATAATTGGATTAGGGTTAGCCGATTTTCATCAAAGATGACAGATAGACAGATATGTTTCCTTCTCTCTTCTTTCACATGATTATCAGGTTCCGATAGTAATATACATAAAAGCATTTATGGTAGCTCTATTCAACCATCCAGCAACTCCAGGGGCACTGGAAAAGGCAAAGTGAAGGCTTGATATTTAATTAGGTCACTGTTGTAGCTGAAGTTAGAAGCATAAAAAGGGCTTGGAGGCTGTCAAAAGGGACATTTATGTTACCATGATTCTGATATGAATATATTTAATCTTTTTCTGTAATTTTTTTTATATAATCATATCTTTATCTATGTCTGAACATGCATTAAATGTAATAATTTTTTAAAAAATAAAAATTAATTTCTTATGTCGGAGGAAAATAAGAGCTATGAGGACTGATTAACTGTAGTAATGAAGGCTGTCATTGTTGCAAAAGATTGGGTTTTGAATAATGCTGATGTAGTTTCCCTTGTTGCAAGGGCAGACATCCGTTGAAGGAGTTGTGCAAAGTTAAGGTATTTATACATGTCACGGATGTGTATCAACTTGTGCAGGGACCAGCCAAACTAATAAATAAATTTATATGTTCTAAGAACTTGCCAATATATATGGTAGAAAGTCAAGCATAAATTATAGTAGAAGTTGCTGGTTAATTAATTGGGAAAATGGGAGACCTTGTCCCAGTAGTTGGAGCGCCCATGTGGGTGTGGACGTGCATTATTCGACACCCTCTATCCACTTACAAATCTTATTAAACTCTTTAGTCCTTGTATTGTCGGACTTCTTAAACTTTAAACTCTTATTCGACAATAATTCTCAATTATTCTATTGAGCACATTAGGATTATTTTCATTACTAAAATTTAACTGTTAATTAAGTAAGAACAGGTGCACTTGCACGTTTTACAATGCAAGAAACGTTTCATGATTCGTAAACAATATTCAGTTAAATAAATATGGTCCATAATACATTTAATAATTCGGTACACAAACAATAATCACATGAAGTGACAAGCATAATTCATGATTCAGTTCAATAATCTTTACCAATAATTTGATTCAATAACAATAATTATTTAATAAATTTTAATCTAGTCTTGCTCAAAATGTAAACATTAGTAGAAATTAATGTAACGCCCCTAACTCGTATCCGTCACTGAAATAGGGTTACGAGGCATTACTGGACTTATACACTATCATTTATACAAAATCGAGTCATAAAAAATTCATTCCAAAGTCAATTCTTTTAAAATTTCACCATAAAGTTCCTAATATGGGCCTACGAGGCCCAATACATATTTTAGAAGTGGTTCGAAACTAAACTGGCAACTTTGGAAATTTTTCCTTGAAGATAGGGGCACACGCCTGTGTGACCTGGGACATGGCCGTGTGGCCAGCCCGTGTGGAATTCTGACTTACAATTTCTTAAGTATCAGAGGGGCACACGGCCTGGGCACACGCCCATGTGGCTAGGCCGTGTGGTAAACTGATTTTTCACCATTTTAAGCTATTTTCACACAAATTTGACACACGCCCATGCTTAAAACCCGTGTCCTTCACACGACCAAGACACACGGCCGTGTCTTTTGCCCGTGTACTATCCTGACTTCATATTTAAGGATGCAGGGGACACACGGTCATATCACACGCCCGTGGGCTTACCAATGGTCACACACGGCCTAGACACACGCCCGTGCGTTTACCCGTGTGGACGAAAATAGCCGTTTTAGGCCACTTTTCTCACCCTTTCATCCATTTCCTGCACTTAAACACAATTATACACTAATAAAATCCAACCAATCAATTATTTCAAGCCAAAACATGTGTATTTCATTCTCAAACACAAAACATCACATTTAACTTACTTTGCATACTTAATCGTTCCTACAATCATTTTATCAAATCAACCCCTATACATGCCATATAAATCAAAAAGTTATCTAACAAAATCTACCGGAATAAATCTGGATAATGTGATCTTTGATGTAGATCCGATCCTCCGTATGTATATAAACAAATAACATATACAAGTAAGCTTATAGAAGCTTAGTAAGCTCATAGGCATAAAAACATAAACTTACTGAACATTGTACACAATCATATATCTTTTAATTTAACTAATTCTTCCTGTAAATCACAAAATCATTAATAAGCTCATTTGAATAATTTCCATGTTGCTATTCACGAATTTAACTCCTTTTGGCCCATTTCTCATTTACTTCTATAGTTAAATTAGGGAACAATAATGGAATTGAGTGCTTCATTATCACATTGCCATGGTAAACCATGGACTTGCACATAGTCACATATCACACACCGAAGCCATAGCCCCGCCATGGTCTTACACGGATCACATATCATACCGAGCCATATCCCAGATATGGTCCTATACGGAATCACATTATCACATCACACCGAAACCATAGCCCAGCTATGGTCTTATACAAGAACACGTATCACGTTGCACCGATGCCATAGCCCAGCTATGGTCTTATACGGGAGCACATATCACATCTTTTACGTCAATTCATCATGGTCATAAAATGAAAGCACTCAAAACCATTGTTCCAACTAATTTGCACTTTTAGTTAAACATTATTTAATAATTAATACAATTTGATAGTATTCATCTACAATAAGATACCTTAGCAATCATAAAATTTTCATAATAAACTTTGCCATGTGAACTTACCTGGGCTAGTTTGCAAAAGTCGTAGAAATTCAGGGACTATTCTTGTAATTTCTCATTTCCACGATTCACTTTGTTTTCTTGATCTATAATTATAAAATCATTCCTTCATTAGCATCTATTTCAATTCTATTCTACTTCACAATTTATGCCCTTTAATTTTCAAAATTACACTATTACCCCAAACTTTTTAGTTTTTACAATTTAGTCCCTAATCAATTTATTCATCGATTGAGCTAATTCCTCTCAAATAACATTTTATCGAGACATTATAAACTACTTCAAAGCCTTAACACTCAAAATTTCATCACAAAACCCTAATTCCAACAACTTTCACAATTAAATCCCAAAAATTAATTTCTATAAAAATCTCTTCATAAAACCATCATATAATAAAATTAAAACCTCAATTCCATGATAAATCATCATAAAATTTCATCACTTATTCATGGAAACTTTTAAAATTATCCATGAAATAAAAAACTAATGAATTAAACAAGTGGACCTAGTTGTAAAAGTCTCAAAAAAACAAAAATTACAAGAAATAATCAAGAATTGAGCTTACATGTTGTAAAAATATGAGAGACCAGCTTAAAAGAACCCTTCAATGGTGTTTTTTTTGGAGAGGATGAAGAAAAACGAAGAAAACTCTAGATTTACCTAATATATCATATTTTACAATTAAATTTTTACCCTATTTCCAATTTGCCCCTTGTTCACACTTGATTTTTATTTTTCCTGAAAGCTCATGCTGTCAACCCATCTAATTTGGGTCTATTTACCTTTTAACTCCTTCTTTGATAATCTCTTAAGCTATTTAATCATATTTTATAATTTTGTACTTTATTCAATTTAGTCTTTTTTCTTCAATTAACTATCAAAATGGTAAAATTTCTTAACGAAATTTTAATAGTAACTTATTAACACTCCATAAATATTTTTAGAAATATTTATGGATAGGTTTATAAATTTGAGGTCTCGATACATTGTTTTTATCTCATTTAATCTATAAATTTCCTTTAAATCATAATTTCACTAATTCAAAAATATTTCTAAAACCACATTTAACTTTTACTTACTAATATCTAAACTCACGTGTCAGATTTAGTGGTCTCAAATCACTATTCCGATGTCATTGAAATTTGGGCCGTTACAATTAAAGTCGGATACACGAATTCAACCAACACATCAATATATATAAAGCGTGAGTGATAACAAAAACAATAATTTTGGAGTGCGGAAAGTGCAAAATGAATGATAATCAACCACACTCTTGAACGTAAAGCGCTAATAGTAACTCCCAAGTGCATAAAGTAGTCTAAAAACACAACCAATAAAGATACAATACTATTACTTTATTGCATGCTAATTATATCTGACAAAATTCATATTATGATTTACAAGTAGTAAATTTAATTTTATTTATTTCTCATTATTCAATGTTCTATAAGGATATTAATGAATAGAAACATGAAATGTAACGCCCCTGACCCGAATCCGTCACCGGAATAGAGTTACGGAGCATTACGGAGTTACCGATTCATTTATCAGATATTTCATTTTTCTTTTCCATGTTCAAGTCTCGTATTCAATTCATCCGAATATTTATAAAGAAATTTGATCGCCGTTTTCACTTATTTCATGTTATAATACATTCAACTCATGCTCTAAACAAAATTACCATTTTACCCCTAAACTTTTAATTAATGACGATTTCATCCTTAGGTTAAAATAAAATAAAATTCTTGCAATTTAATCCTTATTTCCAGCCGTTATTCTCATACAAATTGATAACAACCTATGAAGTCTATAAAATATCAGAATTTTCCATAATTTTAACACTTTTCTATTTAATCCTTAAAACATATTTTTCCCTGATCTCGAGCTAAATTAATAATTTCATTCAATTTTGTAATTTTAAATAATAAAATAATCCATTTCATGCAAATTGGTCATTTCTAACATTTTTTTTACAAAATTGCCCTTAAAATTTTACTTTTATTCAATTTAGTCCATGAGCCTAAAACATGCAAATTAGCCATGCTAGCTGAATATTCATACATATTTTCCTCCTCCTCCTCTCCATTCCACATCCTTAATTTATATAACATGCAACAATTAACATTTTCAATAATTTCACTATTTACTTATGTATATTCAAAACTGTCCATTTGCGTCATAGTCACTAAATTATTTATATCTTAAGCTACAGAACTCTAAATTAAGATCAGATAATTTTCTCTGAAACTAGACTTACTTATCTTATTACCATAAAATTTTCAGAATTTTTGGCTTATCCAATAAGTACAGGTTATTCTTTAAATTTACCCCTCTTCTGCTGTCTGACAGTTCCGACCCTTCTTCACTAAGAATTAATTATCTCATCGTATGAGATTCAGATGATGTTCCCGCTTATTTCTATTGAAAATAGACTCTTTAATAATTTTAAACATATAAATTTAATCCCTTAATTATTTTTATCCAATTTTTTATGATTTTTCAAAGTCAGAACAGGGGAACACGAAATCATTCTGACATTGTCTCACAAAACTTATTATATCTCATGATTTACAATTCCATTGCTTACACCGTTTCTTCTATAAGAAACTAGACTGAATAAGTTTTAATTTCATATTTTATTCATCCTCTAATTATATTTATACAATTTTTGGTGATTTTTAAAAGTTAGACTATTGCTTCTGTCCAAAACTGTTTTAGTGCAAAATGTTAATTTTCATTTTGCCCCAAATTTCACAATTCATACAATTTAGTCCTTACTTAATTAACCCCTCAATTAAACTAATTTTATCAATTAATAATTTTCCCAGACATTATAAGTTATTTCATAACTATTAAAATTCAGAATTTCCACATAAAACTCTAACTTCAAACTCTTTTACAATTTAGGTCCCAAACATTCACTTTCTATTCAATTCTTTCAATAAAATCAGCATATAAACAATTTAAAGCTCTAGTTACATGTCAAATCATCATATACTTCCAGCACATATTCATAGAAACTTTCAATTTCTTTCATAGAATCAAGAACTAATGAATTCAACAAGTGGACCTAGTTGTAAAAGTCACAAAAATACAAAAATTTCAAGAAATAATCAAGAATTGAACTTAATTGCAGTAAAAATATAAAAAACCAGCTTAAGGGAACTCTTCCATGCTGTTTTTGCTGATGAGAATGCAGAAAAATAAAGAGATAATTCCACTTTAGTCCTAGCTTTATTAAGTAATTTTTGCAATTTTCTAATTTTGCCCTTAATTCTCCTTATTTTCTTGCTGATTTCATGCTCTTGCTGTCCAGCCAAAATATACCTTGGGTCTATTTCCCTTTTAAACCCTCTTTGTTTTATCATTTAAGCTATTTAATCATTTCCTACAATTTTGCATTTGATACAATTTAGTCCTTTTTGTTCAATTAGCTATCAGTACTTTAAAATTTCTTGACAAAACTTTAATACTAACTTATTAACACTCCATAAATATTTATAAAAATATTTATGGCTCGATTTAAAATTCTCGAGGTCTCGATACCTCGTTTTCGATTCTAATTATTTTAATATATATTTTTAGTACACTAGTCACTATTTCAAAATTTTTCCTAACTTCACATTTAACTTATACTCACTAAATTAATAATATTTTCTACTCATTTATCGGATTTAGTGATCTCGAATCACTGTTCCGACACCACTGAAAATTAGGCTGTTGCATGAAATTCCCGCACCTCAATTCTCAATCAAACAATTAACCATCAATATGGATAACAAAGGCTTACCTTGGACTTATCTCAAGTTTCTATTGAAATTTGTTAAATACTCTACTTAACAATAAACATTTCCAAACATTTATTATTGTAAGGGGTTCTTTGATGGAGAAAGGTAATGTTGCAAACAAGTGAATGAAATATATTGAAGGAAGGTAGGGAGGAAAACTAGAGCAGATCCGGTAAAACTAAGCATAGCGGCAAGTGGTAGTTGGTAAGGTGAAGAAAGGAAAATGCAAATGATGATAAGTCTTAACAAAGAAAACAAGTTAAAGAGAATTTTAGAGAAAATTTTGAGAGTTAAAATGTCAAAGTGCCAAAAGTCCTTTCATCAGTTGTGAAGGACTCCTATGAAAGTTACAAAGTCGACAATTAATAGGAATAATGGAATAAATTTCAATTGCAATAACATTAATGCTTATGATGGGATGATGAAAAGTTTTTGTTGGTGACGGTAACGGTGAATAGTGAAAAAGAATTTACTATATTTTTTAAAAGAAGGAAAATCACTCAACATTACCTTAAAATATTAAGAGGAAACCTCTTAATTAGCTCCATATCTTATCCATCAAGCCAAGCTCTCTTTCCTAAAGTGAAGATAACCCAAGAACCCTGTCATATTCCAAGGTTACTTCCACTTCTTCTACTTTGGTGAAACGGTACAATGTGAAACATCTTTCACAGAAGATCTATTGAAACACAAGATGACGGTTTTTCTTGAACAAGAGTTGTTCTTGAATAATAGTTATTTTGACTTGTTTTAAATATGAGTTGTTCTCACTGTAGAAGTTATTCCAAAAAAAAAAAGTTGTTTTGAAGTTAAAATTTTCATGGTAAAACTTGTTTTGAATAATGATTTTTCTGGAAAAACATAATTGTTCTAAATATAAGTTGTTGCAAACCATGATTGTTTTAAATATAGCTATTCCTGAAATGTCATTATTTTAAACAAGAGTTATCCCGAACTTCAATTGTTCTAAAATAACAATTACATTGAATGACAATTGTTCTAACTAAAACCTTATTCTGAGCATAGCTATTCTCAAACAACAATTGTTTTGAACAATAATTATTTTAAATAAGAGTTGTTACTCTAAAAAAGATATGTTTGGGAGCACAAATTCTTGAAACATAATATTTTTTATCTCAATATTTCAAAAAAGAGATTAATTGTTAGTAACCAAAATTGAATATCTACGAGTATCATTCTTCACAAGCAAATCACACATAACTTAATATATTTATATTATAAATGGTAACTGTAATGGCGTAAATTCAATGTTATCGGAACAGTGGTTTTGTAACCACAAATCCGATTTAAAGAGAAATTTATTTCAATATTTTTGCTTGAAAATTTATATGATAGGAAAATCGTATGAAAATATTAATAGGAAAATTTTATCAATTTAGTGATTAGTTAGAAAAAGAAATTATTGAAGAAATTGGGTAAAATAAGGTATCGGGACCTCTATCTCGTAAAACTGAGTCAAAAATAATTTTATAAATATTTATGAAATGTTATTAATGTGGTATTAAAATTTCGTTAGGAAATTTTAATGTTTGGGTAGTTAATTAAATGAAAAGGACTGAATTGTAATAGGTGTAAAAGTTGCTAGAGTGATTAAATAACTTATTAGTCTAATGAGAAAGGATATAAAAGGCAATTAGACCCAAAAGTTATTTGGGCTGGACCGCAAGGGTATGAAATCAGCAGAAAAATTGATAAATTAAGGGTAAAATTGGAATATTGCAAAATTAACTAAATAAAACTAGGACTAAATAGGAAATATCTAGATTTCTCTTCATTTCTCTTCAATTCCAGCAGCTAAAAACGCCATAGGAGGGTTCTCTAAGCTGGTATTTCATAATTTTTGCACCAAGTGAGTTAATCCTTGCCTTTTTCTTGTAATTTTTGTGTTTCTAAGACTTTTACAACTAGATCCTACTATTAAATTCATTAGTTTTTGATTTCATGGATGAAATTTAAAGTCACCATGGTTGAGTGCTGTAAGTTTATGATGAAATAGAATGAAATTAAAGCTTTAATTTGTTTATGAGATGATTTTATTAGGCAATTTCAATGGAAATTGATTTTTGGGACCTAATTGTGAAAATGTTTGGAATTAAAGTCTATTGCTGAAATTATGATTCCTAAAGGTTGTAAACTAGTTTAAGGTGATAGAATAAAATATTAATTGAGAAAAATCAGCTCAATTGAGAGGCTAATTGAGTAGGGACGAAATTATCATTTATTAAAAGCTTAGGGGAAAAATGGTAATAAACAGCTTGCACTAAAACAGTTTGGACAGCAGCAGTAGACTAACTTTGAAAAATCACCAAAGATTGTAGGAATCGAATTAGAAGATGAAAAAAATATGGAATTAAAGCTTATTGAGTCTAGTTTCTCATAGAAGAAATATTGTAAGCAATGGATTTGTAAATTTTGAGATATAATGAATTTTGTGAGACAAGGTCAGAATGAATTCGGGTTCCCCTGTTCTGACTTTGAAAAATTATAAAAAATTGAATAAAAATAATTAGGGACTTAAATTTATATGTCTAGAATTTTGAATGAGTATATTTTTAATAGAAACAAACAAGAACATCATTTGAATTCTGTATAAAGAGATAATTTATTTTTAGTGAAGAAGGGTCAGAACTGTTAGACAACAGAACATGGGTGACTTTGAAGGATAAACTGTACTGATTGGCTAAACCAAAAATTCTGAAAATTTTATGGTAAAAATATATATGAGTCTAGTTTCAGGGAAAATTAACGGATCTTAATTTTGAGTTCCGTAGCTCAAGTTATAAATAATTTAGTGACTATGACTCAAGTAGACAGCTTTGAATGAACTATAAATAATAGTTGAATTATAGAGAATGTTGCATATGAACATGAAATGTATTAAATTGATAATTAAATTTATTTATTTAGATCCAGAAGATTCAAATACGAAGCTAGATCGAGGAAAGGAAAAAGTTCGGGATTAATAGATTTTTATTGTTTACAAACAAGTATCAAGGTAAGTTCGTGTAACTTGAATTATATTCTTAAATGCTTGAGATTGTATGTTATTGATGTGAATATGATTTGAGTGTTCATTGTATGAAAATTAATGAAACATTGATATATTTGATAAAATGGGAAGAAATCCCGTTTGAATGAAAGGAAAATTCGATGAATCTCTGAAAAGGAATTGACGGTAAAAAGGATCTAGCCCGGACGGGTGATCCTATCCTGATATAGTCCTCTCGAAGAATATGTGTAAAATGGATTTAGCCCGGATGGGTAATCCGAATTAGGGTCTGAATTTAGCCTGGACTGGTAATTCAGATCCAAGCTCATTAGAGTAATTGTCGTTGCAGGGGATTTAGCCTGGACTGGTAATCTCGACAATACTCTATGAGTTTATATTGCAGGGGATTTAGCCTGGACTGGTAATCCCGCTGCAAGGTTGAGGTTCGCGGGAGTGTGCTCTCTGAAATGAAAATGTGCGCACATGAATATGAATTGACGGACCCGGAATTATACACTAAAAGTGTACCTCTGAAAATCCATCGAAATTCCAATAAATTCAACGGGATAAATATGAAAAATAATAAGGGAATGAAAATCATGGTATTGATGAGTACATCAATCATGGTATATATATTATTGATACATGGAAATTATTGTACTAACTTGAATGTTGAGTTTGTGCATGTTAGGGTAATAATGCATTGAATGGATATATGAATGTTTATTATATTGTATTGAAAATATTAGGCAAGTATAATTCTTGTTACATGAGCTTACTAAGCACAAAGTGCTTACCTCGTTTCCTTTTTCCCTGTTTTGTAGTGTTAAGAGCTCGGAGGTCGGATTTGGTCGGAGACACATCACAATGTCAACCTCAGGATTTCGGTATATAAAGAAACTTTATTTTGGAAATCAATGGCATGTATAAGCTAACAAAGTAAATGTTAACGTGAAATGAATGTAAAGTTAGCCATTAGTATGGTTAACAAACCTGGTTATAGATATGTGATGACGTTATCTTATATAAATGCATGAATCTATCATGAAAATATGTTGAATTGATTTGGTTGATGTGGATTGGTCTCGATTTAATATTACAGGGAAGGTTAGATATTTATAAAAGGGCTATATTGAATATAAAAAAAATATTAATTCGTAAACTCCGGTAATGCCTCGTACCCTATTCCCGCAATGAATACGGGTAGGGGTATTACAGTAACCATTTCCATGCATTATGTACCAGAGATAATTTAGCAAGTAGCCCATCTCAATAGCTTAGACTATCTTTTATTAGTCTATCTCATAAGTTACCACTAATTTGATCTTAATGTCAATTTATTTTAATTTTTCTTTCTCAAGTCATCAATTAAAATTATATAACTCGTTTTCATCTTAATTAAGACAATAATGTGGAAATCCAAAGAATTAAACACCTTTATATAGCTATCCAAACTACACTTTCTCAACTGCTTTGATGTTTTACCACTTTACCTAGTTTCAGTTCAAGAATTTATATACTTCAAAAGCACAAATCATAATTAACACTTCACTTCTAATTATTTAATTTAGACATCCATATCTTACTCTTCTCTAACTTTCCCTTGAGCCTCTTTACTTTCCATGGGATGGGTTCTCACTCTTAATTCTAGACTTAAAACTTCATTAAAACTACTTGTATTTCTTTCAATTTTGGCTATGGGAAGAAGCCATGGGGAATTTTCTTTTTCTTTCTTTCCTTGCCTATAGCCAATGAAGAAGAAAAAGGATTAGATCTTCCTCCACTCTCTCTCTTATAATTATTTATTTTAATCAAATCATTTTAGTAAAAATTGGAGCATCCTAAGGTTGGCATAATTTTGATGATTTTTGAGTGGAAATCCATGGGAATTAATAATTCTCGCCACTAACGTAATCTAATCATCCCTCATTTAAATCTCAATTAATCATTTCTTCCAAATTGAACTTACTATCTTGTACTATTTACACATTAGTCCATAAATCATTTCAATAATTTGTACCGCGGTTTCATTTTCTGAAGATTTTTCCTATTTCATATTTAATTAATAAATAAAACTCTGAAATTTTAATTAATTTAAATTCTTGATATGGTACAAATTACAATATAATAATTTTAGGGCATTATATAATTTTCATTGAGGAAATGGTGTAATTAATTAGATTTTTTTTTATATTAAGAGATCAATAAAATCCATTTTTTAAGAGCTTAAATGATTTTTATTTTATTTTACCCTTAAACATTTTCTTTTTTCTTTCTCTTTATCACTTTTAATAAAAAAAAAGTGTAAAGCATTTAAGGATTTTCTTTCTCCTTGCCTATATCATCTCTCTCAAGTGATAGTCTTTTGGTTCCTTCTTCCCTCTCGAGTCTCAACATAGAAAATAAGTTGATTTTGAACGATTTAATAGAAAATTGATCGATGTAATCAATTATTCAATTCTCGTATAGATGGTAAGCAAGTTAGAAGAAAATTTTTTTTTCTCTGACTTTATACAAAATATGAAAAGAAGTAGGTGTGATTTTTCAACAACATATTACCCACTTCTTTTTAAATCTTCAACCAATATCTTCATGGATTACAATAGTTGGTCTTAGACAATGAATTAAAAGATTATCACATATATATTACGTTATTTTTAAATTTAAATATTTTTAGAAGGAGAATTTGAAATACTATAAAATGACACATTCGCTTTGGTGAAAAATAAAAAATTCACAAGAAAGTGAATATAATAAAAATTATTAAAATAACCAAAATTATTTAAATATTAAGTAGATTATGACACGTTTAAGAAATGACTGAAAAAATTAGTATAATAAATATGTTTATAAAATAAATAATATAACAAATAAATAAAGTTTCCATTGAGAATGCAAAATTAAAATATTAAAGATTATAATGTTTTTGGTTCAAATCTCATTATATTCATTTTTTAGATTTTACATAAAATATAAAATGATAAAGATGCACTCAATAATGTGGAAATTTATTAATTAAATTGAGACTTGATTGATGAGTGATATCAATTCTGTTAAAATAATATTTTTTATATAATATTTGAAGTAGGAGATGGAGTCACACGATTTGAACCCATATCAAATGAGTGTTTAATAAAATCTTCCTTATCAAAATGAAAATAAAATTTTAATCAATATTATATACTAAAAGTAATTATATTTTAAAAGAAAAATAATTTTGAAATAAATAATTATTTTTAGTCATATATATAAGTTTAATGTCATCAGTGATATAAACTAAATCATTTAATTTTACCAAAAACTTTCAGATCTCTAAAAAACTTCCCTAAAATGAAGAATACATAAGAGATAATTATGTTTTAAATTTTTATATATTAATTTTTTAATAAAAGCCCACTGAACTTCCATTAAATTCTAAAAGTAATTATTATTTTTTACAGGAAGGGTAATTATGTAATTTAAATCATATAAAAATAATATATAGTGTATAGTGTATAAATAAAAATACAAAATTATTCATATTTTAAATTTTAATAAAAGGAAAAGATGAAAGCAGTAAAAAGTTTAAAAAAAAAACAACTTTTATAAAAATATTCATTTTCAAAAAAGCAAAAGATTATAACAGAATATTCCCATAACTGTGTGTCAAATGATTAGATCTGACTAAATTTAAACAACATAAATTTTATGCAAAATAAAAATATAAGATAGAGAAATGTCAAGTGTTTGTAAATTTATTTTAAATAATGGCAGTTCTAAATTGTCTATTTTAAGACGATGAAAGCTCAATAATAAAAATTAAAAATTAAAAAATAAACAGAAAAAAGGAAGCTTTTTTTAAAAGCAACATTAGAGGATAAAAAAAAATAGAAACGAAACCACCTTCAAAAACTGTGAAAAAAGCTTCTTTTTCTCTTGAAATTGCATTATTAATCTCTGTTTTATTATCACCATCTTCATCATCATCATCATCCTTAAAACCAAATTATTAATTGGCATTTCATTTTGTTCATTCAGTAATTAAAAGGGGGGAAAAAGAAGAAAGAAGAGCCGCACCATCTGCCACCTTTTGATCAATCAAGGTATCGGATTTCAATCCAATAACGTCCGGTTGTATTTGATGACTCCAGCGTTGACATGTAGCCGGCATTACTAGAGCCAAGAGGAGCTTCTTTTCCTCTTCTTCTTCCTCAACTCCGATTGGTCAAGCTTCGTTTGGTCCATTTACAGTGAATACATTTGGATTTTTCTCTGTTTTTTCAATATAATTTTTTACAAGAGAAAATGAACCGATCATCTAGTTTTGGTTTTGGAGGTGATTTTAGTTCTGGATTTTCCAACTCTACCCTTAATAATGCCGATTTTAGTTTCAATGCGCCTTCTTTACAACGACCATCATGGGGCCTTCCTAAGCCAAGGCTTGTCAAAAATAAAAAGCAATTGAATTCCCATAATTCGAAATCTTCAAGCAATTTAGAAAACCGGGCAGGCCGCGGTTTTCGTCGGTTTCGACAGCCTAGCCCTTCTGATATGAGTGACTTGGGTGGGAATTTGGAAGGAGGAGTTGTTGAGGACACTAGGAATTTGAGAAATGGGAAGACTTGTGGTTTAATCGATCATAGTTTATTTTCCATGCCCTCAAATGATACAAGAAAGTTGAGCATTGAGAATGGCTCAAAGGGTGATCGGAGCAATAGGAATGATGACAATGTAGGTAGCTGTGTTGGAAGAGGTCTGGAAACCGAAAAGCTTCACAATGATTTGTGGAGCAAATCGAATATAAAAGGCAGTGAGGATGTTGATGATGGAGCTAAGAAGGATTTTGTATTTAAGGCAGGAAAAGGTAGCGATTCTTTGGCTCGAAGCTCCTCAGATGCTCTTCATGATGGGATTAAGAATTTGAACATAAAAGGGTTTGGTGGTAGTAACACCAAGCAGAGAGACGGTTTTATATCCCAGAGTTGTGAAATCTCTGGTCATCTTGGTGGGAAAACAGAAAAGGCATTGTCAGCTGAAATGGAGGGGAAGCTGAATCTAGGGAGTGTAATGGGAGATTCTACTGCTCAAACAGGCAGGGGATTTTCATTTGGGAAGGATGGCCAAACCGCAAAGATGGGTGATAAGCTCCATGAGTTTGGTAAATCCATTCACCACGATTTTACTTTCCAGGCGGCTACAACTAAAGTTCATACGGATCAACCAAAAACTGATATTAGGCCTGGTGGAGCTGCTGCTTCAACAACTTTGTTTTCATCTTCATCTAGCGCCTTGCCTTTCCAGTCTGGTAAAAATACCTTTGGTAAGATTTCTGATAAACCAGGAAAGAAGGATGAGTTTTGTTTTACAGCTAAACAAGATGCTATAGAAACAACCTTTGTAGAATTTAGAACTCCAAATTCACAGAAAAATATATTCGTTGGCTTAAATAAAAAATTGGAATTCGGTGCAAAAAGAGAAGCTGGTACAAGCACAAAAGTAAAGAAAAGGAAGGGAAAGTTGAAGCAGCCTAAACCTGTCCAGCTGTGGTATGGACCGGATTTGGTTTCAAGTAAAACTGGTTTTCAATATTCAAGAGAACCTTCTGCAACTTCTGAAGAGTCTTTCAACCTTGATTACAAAGATCAATCCAGTGATTCACAACTAGCAGTTTCACGTAATGCAATAGATGGGGATTTGGTTGCTGCAACACAGTATATGAATATAAAAGAAGGTAAGGTGAAAGATGATGAACTAAATGAGGAGGGTTCTGGAAATGTTTTCGACACAGGTGTTGCTTCTGATGCTCCTCAAGAAGATTCTGTGTATGGGTCGGAAACTGAAAACTCTTCAATTGCAGCCGAGAATATTGATCATAACAACGATATTGGTCTTAGTTCAGCTGAAAATGAAACCAGATCAAGAACAAGCATTGAGAGACAAGATAGTGATGGCCTGATGTTTTTTTCTTCCCCTTCTAAATCAGAACATTCAAGTGGGTTTGGCTTTACCTTTGCTGCATCTTCGTCTGCTCAAAGTCACCAATCATCACCAAGTCGCCACCACAAAAAGAAGAATTCATCTAAAACTTCTTCATTGCATTCATCCCCTAGGCATGACCTGAAAACAGATGTATCTACTAAGCAAAGCAAGGTTGGAGAGAATTTTGTGGTGGAGAAAGGACCTGATGTCAAGGGCAAGCCTAATCCGACCAGTTCAAGCACTTTAGCTCAGGAATCATGCGAAAAGTGGCGGTTAAGGTTATTATAAGTGTTTGATAATTGAACTTCATTCTTTTAAAACATATACTTTCTAAGTAGATTAATTTTTCTTTTTTCTTATAGCTCTTATTTTGTCATCTTGTAATTAGATGATGTGACCTATATTTGTGCTTGACTTCTCTTCAACTATGAATACATTTTGTTTCACTGATATATATCAGGGGAAACCAAGCCTATGCCAATGGAGATCCATCCAAAGCCGAGGAATATTATATGCAAGGGATAAGTTGTATTCCCGCAGGTGAGAAATCTAGAGGCTGTCTTCGGGCATTGATGCTGTGTTATAGCAACCTTGCAGCTACTCGTATGTCTCTTGGAAGAATGAGAGATGCACTAGGAGATTGTATGATGTCCATCTCAATAGATCCTCACTTTTTGAGAGTTCAACTTCGAGCAGCGAAGTAAGGCTCTATATTTGTTTCATTTAACTTGTTTGAGCCACCTTGATTCCAAAGTTGTATGTGTTTATGCTAGAACTGTATAAATTCGTTTATATACCAAATTTATTGAAGATTGAGATTTTTTCTTTTTGAAGATTTGTTGCATCATACATGAGGATTTATAATTATCTGTTTCAAATTGTTCGCAGTTGCTGCTGTGATGCCAATTTTGAATCTTAACACACTTCCATTTGATGGCCTTTTGAAGTGATTAATAGATGTTATTTCTATCGGTTAAATTGCCAACCATGTTTTCCACTTTTCATGTATCTGTTCTCTTTTGGAGTTAATATTGCTTTTCATTCTTACCCAGTTGTTAGGCTATTGGTTTTGGTATCAATTTTCACGTCAGTGCTTTGGTATTAGTTTCATTCTCTTTTGTTATTGGCTTTCTCTTGGCTCTCCTAACTTGCTGCTGCTTTATTTCAGTTGCCACCTTGCCCTTGGGGAAGTTGAGGATGCAATGCGATATTTCAGGAAGTGCTTACAATCTGGAACTGATGTTTGTGTGGACCGAAAAGTTGCAGTAGAAGCCTCTGATGGCCTACAAAAGGCACAGGTGCTTGTTATTATCAGCAAGGAGATAGTATATTATTGGTCTTCTTTTATTCAAGTTCATTTGATAATGATACCAGTTTGTGTTAATTGTATCGTTAGTTAATATTTATTATTTGTAATATAGCTCCATTAAGATCAATTGATAGCCACTATTGCCTGCATCGCATATTGAATTTTAGCATTGATATTTAATGTTTTTTGTTTTTTGTTTTTCTTTTATGTGTTCATCCTCCTTTCTTTAATTTGATTCCTATCCTAGATAACATGTTCATAGCATTTCTGAATTTATTCATTTTTCAGCTTTAGTATGCTGGTTTATTTGCGTGATGGTAATTTGGCTGATTAGTGGTTTCTTATCTGGCAGAAATTGTCTGAATGCATACATCAGTCTGCTGTACTATTGCAAAGCAAAACATCTGACGATGCAGAGACTGCTTTGGAAGTAATTGCTGAGGCCTTGCAAATGAGCTCATACTCAGAAGAATTACTTGAAATGAAAGCAGAGGCTCTTCTAATTGTAAGTGTAATTTTGTTGATATATACTTGTCTAAATGGGGAAGTTCTGAAAGTAGATGGTTTACTGTTATTTAAGCATATCTTAATCATAGGAAGATCGTTGGAGTTGTAATAATTTTTTTTCAATCTTGCAGATGGGAAAATATGAAGATGCAATTCAGCTGTGTGAGCTGACATTTGATTCTGCTGAAAAGAATTCTCCTTCATTGGATATCAATGGGCAGCTGGCTAATCTGGATAGTCCTGGCATCTCAAAGGACTCTACCTTTAGAATTTGGCGGTGTCACCTGATCTTCAAATCTTACTTTCATCTAGGAAAGCTTGAAGAGGCTATTGCTTTTCTGGAGAAGCACGAGGAATTGCATTCCACTGGAAATAGGTAAAATTCACGCCATTGTCATTCAGAATATTCTAATTTATGCAATGAAGTACAATGATGATTGCACATTTTGAGTCTGTCCAGGGATGAAAGTGACAGTTTGGAATCATCAATTCCGTTGGCTGCTACTGTGCGTGAGCTCTTAAGTCATAAGGTATTTACTTGATATGCTTTTGACTTTAAGAAACAGTTTCGTGTTTATGTGGATTTATGCACAAGATTGTGCTTTTATTGGTATGCATTTTTTTCCCTTTATAGAAATGGGATCAACTTTTTAGTGCTGCACCTCTTAGGTACATGTAAAGAAACATGATTCCTTTGCATGCTTATAGGAGATTTCAAAAATATTTTGCTACCTGAATTGGTGGGATTTGCATTGAGTAAGATGTCTTCGGGAAATTGCTTTTTTAATCAATTATGATTCTACTTTAAGCCATTTTTTCCCCTTTGGGTAAAATCTTTGTGCCATTTAGCAACTTTTGAGGAAGAAGTAGAGATGGCCAAAATAAACCTAAATCTGACAGGTTCTGACCAGATCTGACTCATTGTGGGTGGGTTTCCTTTTTGTCCGGTAATAATGGAGTAGGCTGGGTTGAATCAATTTTTTTATCAAAGGACTGAATCAGGTTTTAAATTAAAAAGTTGGTCTAGGCACTGAGAAGTTGTAACAATAACATCTAAGTGATGTGTAGAAACTAGTATCAATGTGTCATCTATTACCTTAGAACTATAAACTTCTTTCTGTCAGAAGTCTGATATGCTTTGGTGGGGCATAGATAAAAACACAGTTATCAATGCAATTATTTCTTTCTTCTACAGGCTGCAGGGAATGAAGCATTTCAATCAGGAAGACACTTGGAAGCTGTTGAACATTATACAGCGGCTTTATCTTTCAGTGTGGAGTCACGGCCTTTTGCAGCTATTTGTTTTTGCAATCGTGCTGCTGCAAACAAAGCACTGGGCCAAATCACTGATGCTATTGCTGATTGCAGCCTTGCCATAGCACTTGATGGCAATTATTTGAAGGTTTTTTTGCAAACTGATGTTATCTTGGGTTCTCTTTCTTGTGCATATGATTTGCTAGAGGAAGAAGTGGTGGGAATAATTTGAGCAGAGAGATTGAATTAGTCCATTGTCTTTGGGAAAAAATGTACTCACTTTGGGAAATTTTGTTCTTTAATATAAAAATAACTTTCTTGGTAACTTACTTGTTTATGCACCCTTTTGCAGGCAATTTCTAGACGTGCTACATTATATGAGAAGATTAGAAACTATGGGAAAGCAGCTAGTGACCTTGAAAGACTTCTTTCTCTTCTCTTGAAGCAAAAGGAGGTAAAGACCAATCAAACTGGAATTTCTGAAAGATCTATGAACTTGGCAAACGACTTGAGACAAGCTCAATCATGGCTTTCTGAAGTTGAGGAAGAAGGCAAAAAGGAAGTGCCTTTGGATTTCTATCTGATTTTGTAAGTTTCTTATTCATTTGTGATTATAGGTGGCGTCTGGCATTTATTAGGTTCTTATGAACTTGGATCTTGATGCTACTTTCTTCTTTGGCTTAATATTAAATAATTTGTTAGCTTTTATCTTAAGCCTAATATTATTGTGTGTGTGGTAAATTTTAGATTTCATGAAAGGGGCTTAAAAGTTACCATTCATCTTGGTTGGAAATATAAGAGGATAATAACTTTCAAATAGGAAGTTTTCTGATATTTCGTTGACTATATATTTGTCTTTCTCAGTGCCCTGTCTATGGATTCTGGAACCATATATAGATTAACCATATTTTTTGTGTATTGTAACGGCAGGGGTGTTGAACCATCTGTTTCAACAGCAGAAATCAAGAAGGCTTATCGGAAAGCTGCTCTTAGACATCATCCTGACAAGGTTTCTTACATCTGCTGCTATTATATATTACTTTTGGTTTTAGAAATTTCGTGGTGATCTGACTTGTATTCTACTTATGTAGGCTGTTCAATTCCTCGTAAGAACCGAAAATGGAGATGACAAGCTTTGGAAGGAGATAAGAGAAGAAGCCTACAAGGATGCTGACAAACTATTTAAGATAATTGGAGAGGCATATGCAGTACTTTCAGACCCTACTAAGGTATATGAGCATTATAATCCCTTTATTTTTTTAACTTTTTTCTTTTGGGTTCTGGGAAAATATGGTGTTTTATCTTGCAACAATGTATTTGTGCAGCGCTCGAGGTATGATTCTGAAGAAGAGACAAGGAATGTGCAAAAGAAACATACTGGACGTACATCCAGAGTTGCAACAGCAGATGCTCAAAGTTATTCATTTGATAAAAGCAGTGGTATGCGGTCATGGAGAGAGGCTAGAAGAGCATTTGGCCCGTCAAGCTTCAAAGGTTCAAAAGCCACTAGATCAAATAGATTCTATTGACTATTGTGAGCCTCGTGTTTGTTAATCTCGAGATATCTGATCTGGTTATATGATGAGGTTTAGCAGATTCAGATTTGTGTAGGGACTCTCCAGAAGGGAATTTAGTCCAACCACTCCTAGAACAAGATTTGAACTTCTAGGAGGTAATACCAGATGGTTGAAAGCATCTGTGCAAGTTCTGGGTCATGCCAGTACCTAATGATCTTTTTCTTTTCTCCTGAGTTTCTCTAGCTGTTTGTGAATGGTCTATATAAACTTGAAATAATGAAGTCCATGTTTTAAGCCTGTAAGGCCTTTGGGTTCGAGGAAATCAATTGTTAATAAAGAAAGTCGAGTAAATGTACAGACATTACAAAGAACATTTTTGCAGTTTTCTACTTCTCCGGCTGACATTCGGCTAAGAACAGTTTGCTCTTTAATTTGTTGAAGACTCTGAAAATTCTTATAATTTTTTTGCTACCCTTTCCCCTCCTTTCCAGTTTTGATTTCTTGTGCTTTGAAATGTTTCTGTAACACGATCAAAGATGTTTGATTGTACAGATATTTGAAGAGCAGCTTAAATGCCTAGACATTTGACCTTCTATTACTATGCTTTTCTTTTCTTTCTTTTCCTTTTTGCTGATTTTGATGCTTCAATAAGGTTTTGGGGGGGGGGGACTAGCTTTCAGTTTCACCTTGGTGGAAGGCTAAATTATTTTTTAGTATATTGCATCATTTATGGAATTGAAAATTTTCAACATGATGTAAAGAAATTGTTTAAACACTTTGAACACCATTAGTATGGCCTGTTTAAATATATTTTCAGATTTCAGATTTCAATATATTCAATAATCCATATTTACATGATTAATATATATATAAATCCGAGATATATTACACTTAATACTTGTTGGAAAGAATAGTCAATTAGTCATGAATTCCGAATAAATTAATTTCTAGACTCTAGAATCTTGAAGTTTCTAGGGTTTTCTCTTTACCATTAAGCCAATACTTCTTTGATGAACAAAAATGAAATAAAAAATTATAAATTAAACCAATAAATGAAAGGAAAAATATTAAGAAAATTCAGCATGAACGAGGATTACATTGTATATGTAGATGCATTCCTTAGAGAACAAGGAACTAAGAACATAATAAGAAAAAAGCATTCCCTGCATCTCTACTGAGTTTTATTCCTCCCCAACCTTGAAAACCAAAGAAATAAAGAAAATAAAAAACAATTGATAAAAAAGAAACATGAAAAGAGAAAGAGCTTTTGAAATTCATCTACATATTAATTGAATGTCCAATTCTTGTAGAATGGTTCAAAAGAATATATATATATATTAATTTTGTCACAAGACATTCAATTGAAGAAAGTGATTGGATGAATTATTGCCAAAGAAATTGAAACTGCTTTTAAGGAATTATTAAACTAATATATTTAAATTTCAACTTGGCCTATAAGATACAAGCTAAATGAATGATTAACGAATTTGTATTTGGACTAAAAGTATAAAGGTGAAGACAAATTAGAACCAATAACTCAACATACAAGTAAAAAAAAGGTGAACGTCTACTTAGAAATGGAGTCCATCGACAAAACTTATTAGTCACTTATCGAATAAAACTTTCAGCACTTATCGGTTAGTTGCAGGGCCATAGTGTAGGGTCTCATTATTGGCCATTATATTTCTCGCAAGGTTAGGTGATCTAATTCATTAAAATCAAACTAGTAAACATAAAATACAAAACGTCATTTACTATTGACAAGACAAACAAGCATAACATACAAAAAGTTACTGTCTGTTTACTCAGCAAATAATTAGTCAGTAATGATTTGATAACCCACATGTTATCACCACTGTTTATACAAACTCTATTTCATATCTGCGCTCACAACGAAACAGAGAGAAGGCAGTTTAGTTAGTTTATCTACCTACCAACCAACCCTCCATCCATTAACAGTTTCAATTTACAAAGGCAACAAACGTGAAAAGACAAACGCTTAGCAGTGCAACTTGATTACATGAGCTACCCTCTGGAAGAAAAGAGGGCACATGCCGGTGCTGAACTTAATCACATCCCTCATCCACTCCGGCGCCACTCTCTCAAATGTCCCTAATGACGATACCCGGTACACCAACTCTGCTTCTTCTCCGCCAGCTTTGTTTATCCATGTTAGACTGAATGAGTAACCTGTTTTATTTATCCACAATATAAATAATAACCAATTAGTTTTGAAATGATTCTTGAATAGCTATCACAAATCTGATACTCGAAATTTTATGGATTCAGTATGATGCTTAAGTAAAGAATTACCACTTGATTGATGCAGAGCTGAAATGCATAGTCCGCCAGGTTGATTATTAGTGGATATTTTCATGTCCAGTAAGCACTCAGTAAGAGCTTGAAAAAGACAAGTAGCTCTAGCAGTGGCTGTGGCACTTGCATCTGGACTGCCTTTACAGCATTCTAGCTGGCATAGCCATCCAAAACAATCAGTACAGAACACACATGTAGAAGCTAACAGCTTTTGAGAAAAAAGATAATAGATTGAGATGATACCAGCTGAAAATGTGTAAGATCCGCACGAGACAAAGCTTTCTCAGACAAGTCCTCCGCCAATGCATTAGTCATGGCAACATTGCAGTTAGTTGAAACAGAAGTAATAGTATTGTCATTTGTCTCAGCAGCAGATTCCCTGCTACACTTTCTCGTCATCATTCCAATGGACCTTCCAGAAACCTTTTCAGATGAAACTTGTGCAATTCTAGGAGAAACTGTTGGTACAATATCAAGTTTGCCATCTTTATTTTGTCCCTCATGGTGCAGATTTTGCAGCCTGCTAACTTCTAGAGAAAGTGCTTTATCTGCCATAAATTTTAGACTTCAGTAAGAAAGACCTAAACAAATGCTTGATAGGAAGCACAAGAAAGTTAAAAGGTTTAATAAAGGCAACACATTAGTAGTCTGGTGCACAAATCACTTAAATCTTGCCATACACTAGAGGCGGCTATAAGATGGATTACTGACCCTAAAGGACATATGAACCTCAACCGGAGAAGCTTCAAATTAAGACCTTTTTTTTACCCAAAAGGTACAGTTTCAATCAAATTCATACAAATCCAGTTAAATCAAAATTTTGCAACTTTTCAGCTGATAATTACCATATTCTGATTATTTTACAAGCATTATGTAAATTATTAAGATGCCTTTATTAGCAGGATGTGATCCAAAAGACCAGTGTTATATACATAGACTTAACCACCTCAATTCATTTTCTACTCAGGTAAAAACAGTGCATAGAAAACCATATCCAACCAAAACTATAGTTTTATTTCCTGTAGTCATTTAAAGTGATAAGAAATTTTTTTTTTCTAGTTCTTGCCCAGAAGACTTAATATCCTCAGCATCAATTAATGCCAGTTTTCTGGCAATAGCATGACTGAGTTCCTATATTCTGATATTCAACAAAGATGAAGCAGAAACAACACCAAGTAAGTCAAGGATGTTGATACCATACATTATATTCAACACTGGAAGAAAGAGATATAAAACAATAATCATCATATAATCAATAGCTTCTTACACTTCTGATTCTCTTCAATCAAAAGGTTTTGGTAGTCTGCAGATTGTTTATCCATGCTGGACCTACAATGATACTTACATTTTAAAATCCAAGAGAGAAAAACTTATATCTTACCATAAAGGCCAAATGAGAAACTTAAAATTGCATGCATTTTAGAGGCCACTTCACTTCTCAATTCATTAACTTCTGCATACAGCTTGTCATTTTCACTCTTCAGATGCTGAATCAATTCCTCTGCAGCTGCAACAGAAGAATACAGTCCATTAAGAATTTTAGAGGGATTTATATGATTGCTCAATTTTTTTCAACTACTGATGAAACTACTATCAAAATTTTCAAGGTAACAAAGAACTTCTGTTCAAGTTTTGTTCATTTAATTAGTAACCAGTTCAAACAAGCATTTCACCAAAACAAACTTGAACTCTTTGCAAGCTGTTTTGTTCATTCTAGCCTACTCACATTCATGGTTATAATCAAATTATTGCTTCAATACACAAGATTGAATGTTATTTGTTCTTCACATATAGAGCTTGGACCTTAAATATTGGTTCAACAATCAGAACAAGCTTATGTATCACTATCTAGTAGTTGCTGTTTTTACCATCATCAGCAAATTAAATGTCAAAATGCTAAAACCACAATATACCTTCCAACAAATAAGAGATGGCATGACAACCACACATAAGGAAGGGTGACAAACAACAAACCCAGTACTTGTGTGTGACATATATTTAGACATGGGTATAAGCGTATGACCCTCCAAATATATAGAAAACATTGAGTATACCATGATGAACAGTCACTTGTAAATCCAAGTAACATAGGTCAGTACATCCTGTTTCTATTTTCAAAGCTTTTCATCACACTGTACCACCATCTCACTACCTACCTATAAAATAATTAGTAAATGAAATCAGACAAACCATTAACACTGGCCAACAAGACAAAATGGTTTTGAATTAGATAATTCATTATTTGTTTAACTTCCTTTCATTAGAAAGGTCAAAACACAAACTTATGTTTAACGAAAGAGCCAAAGAGAATTGATATTAGTTATTTTTCTATGATATATATACAAGATATAACATGTCTAACAAACATAGAAGAGGAAAAGAAAAACTATGGTAAGAGTAAAACTTTGCAATTCACATAAAATATGAACAAAACTTTGCAATTCACATAAAATATGAAAATAGGGATTTAACAATAACATGAAGCTACACTTACCACGCACATAATTCACAAATTTCTCTTCTTGATCTCGATTTATGTCATCCATTTCGGAAAGTTTTCTCTTCTGAAAAAAAAGAAAAAGAAACGAAGAGAAAAAAACATTTATGGAAAGATAAAAACCACGTTTCATAATCAAACAGATGGGGAAAAATCGCCAGTTCCATTTTAACCGAACTAAGATAACATTGTATGCACCTTGCAACTGAATTATCATTCGATACAAGTGCCTAATGCCAAAAAAAAGAAGAATAAAACTTTTAAACATTTCGCTTTTTTTCTTCAGTCCTACTGGCAACCGAACTTATAAACAAAGAAATGGTATGATAGATCTATAAAGTAGGGAACAGAAGTGCAAATCGAAAAGTATAATTAAAAAAAAAAAAGAAGAAGAAAAATTTAGGGTAAAAAAGAGCTGAGACCTTAAGCTTGTCATATTTGTCGTAAAGCTTTGCATATAAAGGCTCCATCTGCGAAACAAATAAAAAATCCAGTTTATTCGTATAGACATATTTATTTATGCAAAATTAAGATGAAAATAATTGTTGAAATCCATAATTTTGGAAGTGATTAAATAAACCCACGTTTATGGGAGAAGGAAACAAAGCAAAAGGAAGTTAAAAAAGAAGCAGAAATCGGGAATTGACCTGATAATTCACGGATTAAATGATGAAGATAATATAACAAAGTTGATGAAAATTTAAAAGAGTAAAACAGAAATGGTTTTCTTGTAGCTCTGTTTGGTAGCCTACAAAACGAGGGAAAATGGAATTTCAAAAATGCAGGAAAGCAGTGACAGAAGAAGCGTCAAAGTGAAAATGACGGTAAAGAAAATGCAACGCTGGCGTTTACTTGTGTGGCACTGGCACTGATTCTCTAATTCCCAGGCTTGGAATGAGCAAGCCTGTGGAGGCTTGGCCTTGGGCTTGGCTGGATGAAAGCTAACTTAGACCCACCCATAAAATTAAATAATAAAAGTACTTGTTATTTAACGCCATAGATATTAAAAAATTATTAATTAATGAATCAAACCCAACAATTATTTTTTATCAAAATTGTGTATTTCTTGGATTGTTTCTAACAGGATTCATATGTTGAAATTTCACTATTAGTTCAAAATTTCAGAACGAAATAGTGAGACAAATTTGATGTTGAAAAATATAATTCTAAGTGTTTGGATAATTTCTTCAATAAAAATAAAAAATTATATAAGTCCGCAATCTCATATTAAACTATAGCAAAATTCCTCCAAACAAAATTAATTACTAATGCAATGTTAGTTCAAGTCAAGACCAATAAGGAATATAAAAAATTAATGGCTGAAATATTCAACTTAATGGATTTTGGATCAGAAGGCGAGAAATCCTCAATATTTTCAATCAAAACAGTAGATCTTGTAGAAGATACCACATCATTAACTATCACCAGAACAAAAAAAAATGATGATAATTTTGCAAAGACGAGATGCATGAAGGCAAAAACAAAAGATGAACAGGGCAGAAGTAATTTCCTGCCAAAACCAACTAAAAATAAACAATAAGGTTCCTACCAAGCAAAAACAAAAATGAATAATGAGATTTCTTGTAAAAATATTGTAATCAAAGAATATATTCTCTGTAATTTATAATAATAATTTGAAAAGTAAGTATTATGCAATATTTATAATAATGTAAAAGATTAAATTATCAAAAAAATATTGTATAAAATAAAGATATTACCCGTTTTCTATTAACAGTTTTATTCTAAATTTCAACCTTTTAAGAATAATATTCTTATTTCCTACTATCATTTTCCCGATCCACCTTGAATTCTCATAACCACGAGATGTTCTTGTAGCAACAAGGGCATGAAAGGGTCTGAAAATTATAGTATGGGAACGGGAATCAATGAGCTATGAAACACATTCTTGTAAATTTATATACTAATTGAGCTTTAACACCAGCTTGATTTATTTTTAAATCTAATTAAATTAATATTAGATAGTAGTTACATATTTTTTATAATAAAAATCAAACTTTTCTCGACATTAAATTTTTTTATAAATATAATATAGATAGTTACATGGAAGGAATGTCTCCAAAGATTCTATATACTAAGTTCTAGAAACCCCAATGAGCGTGTTTGGGCCGACGGGTCCCACAGAGATACATGTGCAAGGGTTTGGTTTAGGAGCTGCCATTGACACCCAATAAATAGGCTTTGATCATCTTTTTGGCTTTTCTAAATGGTGAACATCATCATTATCATGCCTTTAAAAAGCTTCGCTGGAAAAGCACTGAATTATTATCATTTCTATAGGGCCAAAAAAAGAAACGAACACGCTCCGGAAAAAAAGTACCCCATTGAGGTGGTTTGTTTTCTCTTTAATTTAAAGGGTATTAAGTAGCTTTGGAATATTCTTGCTGAAGGTTGTTAGGGGCTGCTGGAAAATTAGTAAGTTGATAGTTTTATTCATTTCCCGCTGATGGGTGTTTGTTTTGGGATTGGGAGGCTAAGAATTGGAGAGTTGACCTGAAACGGCTATCTCAAGTTGGCATCTGATTTGGGGATGCTCTGGTTCTAGACGGGGATTTGAAGGAGTTTTTGAAGTGGGGTTGCGGCTTTTTTGAAAGATTCATTGGGTTTTCTGTGATTCACATGTTGAAGAAGAAGCTACATTTTGGTTACTTTTCAAGGTTTGACCTTACACTGGTGGTGTTTTTGGTGTGAGGGGTTGTGGTTTTAGGCTTTAAACAGTTAAAGCAAAACTGGGTTTTCGTTTTATATTTTGAAAGAGCCCAGTTTTAAGGCCACTTACTTGTGTATTAGGTGTTCTTGAGCTTCAATTTTGGTATAGGGTTTAAAGCCTTTGTCGTCGGAGTTCTGCGAGAAAATGGCATGCATGAAACTTGGATCCAAAACTGATGCATTTAAAAGGCAAGGGCAGGCTTGGTATGTGCCTGATCTCTGCAATTCAACTTCATCTCCATCTCTCTCTGCCTACATATCTTCTGTCTTTGACTATTGTAAGATTATTATTATTTATTTTCTTGTTTTGCTTCACTAAGTTTTAATGTCCACGTGGATGTGTCAAATGTGCTTTTTTCCCCCTGTTATTTTAGCATTTAGTTTAAGTTGTTAGAGATACTTCCATGTTTAAATTTGCATCATGCATATGGATCAATAGAAATACTCGTATATGCATATTTTGGTTATTGATTTAAGCGACCGAGTTACTTTTTGTTGTAAGAGATACATTTAACCATTATCATTTCCATTTCCTATGGTACACGGCCTCTAGTACCCATGTCCCACGCATATTCGAATATAGATAAGGAGGTATGATACTCCAAATTTATGAAAAAATTCTGATTCTGAAAAGGTTGAGCATATCCGTGTAAGACATACCCGCTTCCAGTTGGGGTACCATTGATCCTATCCTCCTTGTTCCCTATGCTTACATTATGCATTTAGTGAACTATGATAGAATAAGTGACTTGGAATAACTCTTGGATTCTTCATTACCCATACCTGACACATGGATATAAGGATATGACCTCTAATGATCCTTTAAATACATGGACAAGCTATTCAGATACCCATGCCAGATACATATTCAGATCAGACATTCACACCAGAGTCTGAGTGACATAGGGGACAGATTAATATCAGGTTTAGGTTAATAGTACTAAGGATAGAAAATATAATTGCACCTTTTTGTTTTCCTTCCCAAAAGACCATGTTCCTTTTCAGAAGTTACAAATCTGACATTTTTTTTATCAATATTTGTTAACTACATTGGAATCAAGAAAAATGAGAATATGGCATTTATTTCTTATCAATTCTAAGCATTTGGATGGAAAGGAAATTTTTGAAAAATTAGCGCAATAATGCCCAATAATTATTCTTATTATTATCTCATACTCTCAGGTGTATAACAGAGGAAATCATTTCATACTGCTGAACATTTTTGTTAAGGATGAACGATTAATGACTCTTCTCAAATAAGAATATTTTATAATATGGGACTAAACTTCCTGCATCTCTCTGTGCTTATGTGAGTCTTATTGTATTTCTCTTTATATTGAGCTTAATATGTATGTGATGCTTATAGGTTCTGCACGACTGGACTTCCTAGTGATATTGTTGTTGAAGTTGGAGAAATGTCCTTTCATCTTCACAAGGTAATTTTCCCTCATCAGATATACTACTTTTTGATTGATGTGCCTGAGGAGTAATGACCCTCTTGTACTTGTTGAAATTCACTGAATTTAATATGTTTATCAAATCTTGATGCATATTTTATCAGCTTATGCAAAAATAAAGATAGGAAATCCTTGCCATGTCCCACACCATCTTTCTGAGACCTCATATATCAGTTTCTCATGAGTTGAGATGGTACTTCTATGTTTTCATGCTTTTCCTTTTAAGGATCAATAATGCAAGTCCTTTAAATGAACTTGTACCTGTTGTCACATGCATGTTAAAATGAAGTGTCTATTGTCAAATAACTATTGATCTTTAAGTTCCTAATTGTCTTAACTTTCCTTTGGTGCAGTTCCCTTTACTCTCTAGAAGTGGGGTTATGGAAAGATTAATTGCAGAAGCATCTGAAGAAGGTGAAGAAAAGTGTTCCATATGCCTCCCTGACATTCCTGGAGGGGACAAAACTTTTGAACTTGTGGCCAAGTTCTGCTATGGTGTGAAACTTGAACTCACTGCCTCAAATGTTGTGTACCTTCGATGTGCTGCTGAGCATTTAGAAATGACCGAGGAATATGGGGAAGGCAATCTTATTACCAAGACTGAAACCTTCCTTAATCAAGTAGTCCTCCGAAATTGGAAAGACTCCCTGAGAGCACTTCAAACCTGTGATGATATTATCTCTTATGACGAGAAACTGAATGTTACAAAAAGGTGCATCGAATCATTAGCCATTAAGGCATCTACTGACCCAAACCTTTCTGGGTGGCCCATAATGGAATATGGTGGTCCTATGCAGAGTCCTGGTGGAAGTGTGTTGTGGAATGGGATAAGTACAGGGGCTAGAGTAAAAAATACAAGTTCAGATTGGTGGTATGAGGATGCATCAACTTTAAGTTTTCCTCGCTATAAGAGATTGATTGCAGTCATGGAATCTCGTGGTATCAGACAGGAGATCATTGCTGGGTCTCTTACTTTTTATGCAAAAAAGTATCTACCTGGTTTGAACAGGTGCCTGGGTGCTACTGATACTAATTCTAGTACCTGTGTGGCACCCGTGGCCTTAGAGGCTCCTCCGTCAGAAGAAGATCAGAAACTGTTGCTGGAGGAGATTGATAGGTTGCTTCCTATTCAGAAAGGCCTTGTCCCCACCAACTTTCTCTTTGGACTGCTTCAAACAGCCTTAATTCTTCGAGTAAGCCCCTCCTATATATCTAACTTTGAGAAAAGGATTGGAATGCAGCTTGATCAAGCAACACTGGAAGATCTCCTGATACCTAATTTCTCCTGTTCTATGGAAACACTATATAATGTTGACTGTGTGCAGCAAATTCTTGAACATTTTCTTGCAATGGACCAGATCACTGGTGGAGCCTCTCCATCTTTGGTTGATGATGGTCAGATTACCGCCTCGCCTTCATTAACACCAGTTACACTGGTAGCCAAGCTAATTGATGGGTACCTTGCAGAGGTTGCCTCTGATGTTAATTTGAAGCTCCCCAAGTTTCAGGCTCTTGCTGCTTCTGTTCCTGACTACTCCAGGCCCTTGGATGATGGTCTGTATCGTGCAGTAGACATTTATCTCAAGGTAGCGTCCCTACTGCACACATTTGCTACTTATGTTGTTTCTTCAGTTTGATATGCTGTAAATATAGCTGCAACTGGGTCACTAATCCAGGAACCTTGTCACAACTCTGCCCAAATGCATCATTCCTATGCTTTAACCTCAATTCATGTTGACCTTAGATTAGGATTCATGCATTGTTAAAGAGACATAAGTTGTCAATGCAGGATGTTTATGTCCTTGGTTCATTGTCTGGATATCTGGCATTTTAACATGATTACCTAAGTCGCTTCTCTCATCTGCTTGAAACAAAGTTAATGGGCCCAAAAAGCCAAATCTTATATGCATGGGTTATAGGAAGAAGTTTGATGAGAAGGCTAACACCATAATTTTTGTTCAAACTTGTTAACTTTCCTATGCTAATCAAACTTGCAGTCACACCCATGGTTGTCTGAATCTGAGAAAGAACAACTATGCCGGCTGATGGACTGCCAGAAGCTCTCCTTGGAAGCATGCACCCATGCTGCACAGAATGAGAGACTGCCACTAAGAATAGTTGTCCAAATCCTGTTCTTTGAGCAGCTTCAGCTTAGGACTTCAATCACAGGTTGCCTTTTGGTTTCCGATAATCTTGATGGATCTCGACAAAGCGGGGTCGCAGGGCCCACGGAAAGAGGCTGGGCCTCAACCGCGAGAGAAAATCAGGTTTTGAAAGTAGGCTTGGATAACATGAGAACACGGGTTTCTGAGCTTGAGAAGGAATGCTCGAACATGAAACAAGAAATCGAAAGGCTAGGTCGGGTAAAGAGCTTCACTTGGGGAAATGTCTCGAAGAGATTTGGATTCAAATTGAAGTCTCGAATGTGCAGTGCTCAGGAGGGTTCTATTAGCAACCAGAATACTGAAAGTAGAAAGAATGAGAAATTAAAAGACAGGCAAGGACAACACAAGAAAAACTCAACTCCAAAATCCAGATAGGTAAAACTATTGATTTTCTCGTCTTTTTTATCATTTTGTCTCATTGTTTGTTAAGTTCTTATTGTTTTGTACTTTTAAACTTTCCTAAACTAACTTCCCGCCTTTGATCTCACTGTAATGTGTGCCTTACCTTTTTCTTGCTCCTTAATCGTGTAATCGAGATGATTGAAGAAACTGTAATCTAATTTGTTTCAGATAATGTAGCAACATTGGGATTCTGATTAGTGATTGGACTTTTTTTCATTATATAACAACTAAATATAAGATCTCCCATTTTCACTGCTGGAATAGAAAACATTACAAATACTGATTCGATTCCGGAGGAAGTACATAAGTTTCTATCACCAGAACTGGCTTTAAGAGTATAATAATAATTTTATACACTGTTATTCAAGATGTGAACCTAGAGTTTAGCAACATAAAACATATTAAAGATGTTACATATAACCCCTTCCTTGATCTCCACTGGTAAGTGGTAATGCATGCAAGAAATTGTTGTTCCAATAGGGTCGGAAGCGTGTAAATTATTGTACTAAAAAATCACACAAAGTTCAATTCCCAGGGAAGAGAGGTGGATCACATGGATCTCTTAAATACCAAGTCTTTCCTTAGTCAGAATATCCCTTCTATAGTAATTTAATAGCACAATTAAATACTACTATTATACCCTCAAATATTGAAAGAAAAATAGGACAAGAAAGAACACAAGAGTTTTAACGAGGTTCGGTAAATTATACCTACGTCCTCGGGCACTAACACCAGATGATAACTTTACTATCTCCAAAGTATTACAAACAAATAGAATTCCTTAAGAATTCTCAAATGGGAGAAGAGAGAAAACTAAGAGAGAAAGATTGGTTGGGATGAATTGAAATGAGAAATGAGAAGGCCTATTTATAGTTGAGGTTTAAGGACCAAACAATAAATAGCCCATTATCTCAAGGACCAAAAAAAAATTATCCCATGCCACTTTTTCAAAGTCAACTTTAAGGTGCTAAACTTGCACCACTTTGTATTGTTTGCCATTAATGTTGTCTCCCATTAATGTTAACAATCTCCACCTTGAAGATTTGATTAGGATAATCACATCTTCACACACTTCCTTTAACTCCCCAAATTCGATAAAGCTATCTTTTGTAGTGCCTACAAATGCACTCTCGAGCGCCATACACCTGAAGGTGCTCAAATTCTCAGGATGTTAATCAAGTTCAAACAATGATTAAACTTGATTGTTGTTACCACCTTGGTCATCATATCTGCGGGATTATCTGCTGTCGGAATCTTCTGAAGTAGAATTTTTCCTTTTTCAAAGACTTCCCGCACAAAGTGATATCTTACGTCGATATGCTTGGTTCTTGAATGATAGACTTGATTTTTCGCTAAATGAATAGCGCTCTGACTGTCACAATATAAACTTATGTGACTTTGAACAACTCCTAAGTCTTTCAACAATCCATTAAGCCAAATAGCCTCCTTAACAGCTTCTGTAACTGCCATATATTCTGCCTCTGAAGTAGACACAGCTACTGTAGACTGTAAGGTAGACTTCCAACTCACTGGGGCTTTCGCAAGAGTAAACAGATACCCCGTAGTTGAACGACGTTTATCTAAATCACCAGCAAAGTCGGAATCAACATATCCAACTACAAACTGACCAAGTGCTTCATCCTGTTCAAAAATTAAACCAACATCTACGGTTTTTCGAAGATACCGTAGAATCCATTTCACAGCTTGCCAATGTCCTTTTCCAGGATCATGCATATACCTGCTCACAACTCCAACAGCTTGTGAAATGTCAGGCCTCGTACACACCATCGCATACATCAAACTCCCAACTGCATTAGCATATGGGACTTTCGCCATATATTCTCTTTCTTCTTCAGTTTTCGGAGATAATTGAGCACTAAGTTTCAAATGAGAAGCAAGTGGGGTACTTACATGTTTTGTGTTTTCATTTACACCAAAACATTGTAATACCTTTTTCAGATATTGCTTCTGATTTAAACAGAGCTTGCCTCTCGGTCTATCTCTACTTATCTCCATGCCGAGAATCTTCTTGGCCTCACCTAGATCTTTCATCTCGAACTCTTGATTCAACTGAGCCTTCAGCTTATCTATCTCATTTTGGCTCTTCGAAGCGATTAACATATCATCAACATACAAGAGTAGATAAATGAAAGATCCGTCATGCAGCTTCTGCAAATATACACAATTGTCATATTTGCTTCTTGTGTACTTCTGCCTTCTCATAAAGCTATCAAATCGCTTGTACCACTGCCTCGGGGATTGCTTCAATCCATATAGCGATTTGTTCAGCTTACAAACCCAATTTCTACCACCAGCATCTGTGTATCCTTCGGGCTGAGTCATATAGATCTCCTCTTCTAACTCACCATGCAAGAAAGCTGTCTTAACATCAAGTTGAGCTAGCTCCAAATTCAACTGTGCTACCAAGGCCAACAAAATTCTAATGGAGGAATGCTTCACAACAGGGGAAAATACATCATTGTAGTCAATTCCCTCCTTCTGAGCGTAACATTTAGCTACCAATCTTGCCTTGTAGCGAATATCCTTCTTGCTAGGAGATCCATCTTTCTTTGCGAATACCCACTTGCATCCGATTGCCCTTATACCTTTCGGTAATTGCGCCAACTCCCAAGTATTGTTCTTCCGGAGAGACTGCATTTCTTCATCCATGGCGCTTTTCCATTTATCACTTTCTAAGCTTTGCATTGCTTCTTGATAAGTGATAGGAATATCATCAACAACAGGAAGGGCGTAGGCCACCATATCAGTAAATCGAGCAGGTTTACGAATTTCTCTCCGTGGCCTTGCAACTGCAACTGGTTCTGGTGTACTTAGTGGTTCTTGGGTCAGAACCTCTTCAACCTCTAATTCCTCCATTGTGGCTGGAGAATTAGACTTATTAACTGGGCAAATCCCCATCTGCTCAAACTCCACCTGTTTTGGAGTACACTCCACCTGCTGTGGAGTATTGCTCGTCTGAATATCTTTATCTGCTACCTTTTTCAATGTGGCAGATTCATCAAAGGTAACATCTCTGCTACAGATCATTTTCTTTGTGCTTAAGCACCAAAGACGAAATCCCTTCACTCCAGAAGTGATTCCTATAAAGAGAGCTTTTTTGCCCTCGGATCTAACTTTGACTCCTTCACATGGTAATATGCAGTGGTTCCAAACACATGTAAAGAATCATAATCTGTAGCCGGTTTTCCAGACCATACCTCCATAGGAGTTTTTCTTTCTAATGCAGATGATGGCAAACGATTAACAAGATGGCCAGCGTATGTCACAGCCTCAGCCCAAAATTGCTTGCCCAACCCAGCATTGGACAACATACATCGAACTTTCTCTAGCAATGTTCGATTCATACGCTCTGCCACTCCATTCTGTTGTGGTGTATCCCTAACTGTGAAGTGTCGAACAATACCATACTCTTGGCACACATCGAAGAACGGATCACTTTTATATTCCCCTCCATTGTCCGTCCTAAGCCGCTTGATTTTCTTGCCAGTCTGGTTTTCGATCATAGTTTTCCATTTAAGAAAAACTCCAAGCACTTCATCTTTAGTTTTCATGGTATACACCCAAACTCTTCTGGAAAAGTCATCAACAAAAGTAACAAAGTAGTGTTTTCCTCCCAACGAAGGTGTTTTGGAAGGCCCCCACACATCTGAGTGAATATATTCCAAAATACCTTTTGTATTATGGATAGCAGTGCCGAATTTCACTCTCTTTTGCTTTCCCAGAACACAGTGCTCACAAAATTTTAATTTGCAAGCCTTTGCACCTTTCAACAATCCTTGCTTTGCCAGAATTTGCAAGGATTTTTTGCTGGCATGTCCCAACTTCATATGCCACAACTGCATTGAGTCCAAGTCTTTGTTACCGGAAGCTGCAGCGACTGCTCCAATAACTGTACTACCTTGGTAGTAATACAAGTTATTTTTCCTGATGCCCTTCAATATCACAAGTGCGCCAGATGTCACTTTCAAAATCCCATCTCTCATAGTAACAACTGAACCATTGGATTCCAAGGCTCCCAATGAGATGAGATTTTTCTTCAAACTGGGCACGTACCGAACATCAGTCAGAACTCTGGTTGATCCATCTTGATTCTTTAATTGGATTGAACCTATCCCAACAGTTTTACAGGCATTGTCATTGCCCATATAAACAACTCCTCCATTTAGTTCTACTAAATCAGAGAACCACTCCCGGTTAGGGGACATATGATAGGTACAACCCGAATCCAATATCCACTCATCTGAATGGAACGACGATGATGATGCAACCAGTGATAGTTCAGAGTCACTAGTATCATGCTTTGCAACACAAGCATCTACAGCAGCTTTTCCCTTATTCTTCAGCTTTGGACAATTTTTCTTCCAGTGGCCTTTCTCATGACAAAAAGCACATTCATCTTTCCCGAGTCTAGACTTTGACTTTGATCTCCCCTTTTGAGTTTTCTTCCGAGTGTATGAACGACCTCGGACTACTAAAGCTTCTGTATCTCTGATTGAGTTTTTCTGTTTGTCCTTCTTTCTCTGTTCATAACTGTATAAGGCCGCACAGACTTCGCTCAGAGATATATCACTCCTGCCATGAAGTAGAGTAGTTTCTAGGAACTCAAACTCCTCAGGAAGTGACCCCAACAGCATCAAAGCCAAATCTTCATCTTTGAATGTCTCATCCATATTCAGCAAATCAGTGACTAACTGATTAAATTTGGTGATGTGATCATTCATTGTGGTACTTAGGACGTATGTGAAGCGAAACAGTCTTTTCTTCAAGTGGAGCTTATTTTGACTGTTTTTCTTCAAAAATTTTTCTTCAAGTGCCACCCACAACTTATTTGCAGAAGTCTCCTTTGAAAAAGCATACCTCTGCTCTCGAGAAAGGCATGATCGAATTGTGCCACATGCCAACCAATTGATCGCCTTCCAATCTTTCTCCTGTACATCATCTGGTTTCTCTTCATCAATGGCAATGTCTAGACCCTGCTGAAAAAGGGCATCTAGAACCTCACTTTGCCACATACCAAAATGGCCCGTGCCATCAAAGATCTCCACGGCCAATCTTGCATTTGCAATTGTCGGTCTTGTCCACATGGACGATGTTGAAGCTCCTACACCGACTGTTTTCTCCATAATCTTTCAATATACCTAAGGAAATCTTTTCTGATGTGGAAGATCAGTTCAAACTGCAACCACAGAGCATACTACGATTAACCTTCGGCTCTGATACCACTTGTTGTTCCAATAGGGTCGGAAGCGTGTAAATTATTGTACTAAAAAATCACACAAAGTTCAATTCCCAGGGAAGAGAGGTGGATCACATGGATCTCTTAAATACCAAGTCTTTCCTTAGTCAGAATATCCCTTCTATAGTAATTTAATAGCACAATTAAATACTACTATTATACCCTCAAATATTGAAAGAAAAATAGGACAAGAAAGAACACAAGAGTTTTAACGAGGTTCGGTAAATTATACCTACGTCCTCGGGCACTAACACCAGATGATAACTTTACTATCTCCAAAGTATTACAAACAAATAGAATTCCTTAAGAATTCTCAAATGGGAGAAGAGAGAAAACTAAGAGAGAAAGATTGGTTGGGATGAATTGAAATGAGAAATGAGAAGGCCTATTTATAGTTGAGGTTTAAGGACCAAACAATAAATAGCCCATTATCTCAAGGACCAAAAAAAAATTATCCCATGCCACTTTTTCAAAGTCAACTTTAGGGTGCTAAACTTGCACCACTTTGTATTGTTTGCCATTAATGTTGTCTCCCATTAATGTTAACAGAAATAAATTAAAAGCGTTAATGAGCAAATCCATTTGGAACCCAAACGAGGCTCTCTCTCATGAGGAAATGACAAATGGGGACTGTTCCTGGTTTTACTTTAAGAAGCAGAAAAGCGATGTGGTTTGGGTTCCAAGCTGATGTATCTCTATGGCAAACAGCTAAAGCATTAGCTTTTGTCCCATGTTTGCCAACCAAAGGAACCCTATACGCGGCTGTTTTATCAAGTGAATGACATAGGAACACGGCATAGGGATATTTCATCTTATGGCAAACTATATCCTTTTCTCCCATCAGTATCGTTCCCTCGTTAGCAACACTAAAATCATGGTTTTCAGTTTCTTTTTCCACCTCACTTGACAGCACTTGAATGTCGTTCCTGAATTTCCTAACACTTAAATCCACCAACGACTCTAACGACGTCGCACAGTACATATCTTCCCCTTCAATGACCCGTCTCTCGCACATCGCAATCGTTCGATTCATTGCCTTAGCTTCCTTTGATTCAGGTTTCAGCGAAAAGAGCTTCAAAATCCCCGGAAACTCGTCACTCGAAAAGGGTATTGACTCTGCAACTCGACGAGACAAGAACGGAACCTCATTCCTTGCCTTAGCCTTACTGAAATATTCTAGTTTCACCTTCTTACCAGGGTATAAATCATTTTCGAAGAAATACATAGTTATGTTGGTTCGGGAAATAATACTCCCACGTCCAAATCCCATGCTTGGATCAGCGTTTCCATAGTCGCCATCATTGATTGAATCTTCCTTCCTTGTAACAACCCAAGGTTTGTTTCCTACATGGGATATGATATAATTTTTATTTCAAGCTAATATATTTGATGTATTTATTACCGATGAATTCAAATGCAATTGAATTAATGAACCTGCTGCTGGCTGTAAAAGACGATGTTTCAAGGCTTTTGGCATTGAGGTGTGAGGGAACACTGATTTCCAGTGAACCTCAGCTGGTAGATCAGCTGAAGCATGGCTAACCCCACATAAAGCAAGCTGCCAACGTGTTAGAAGAATTGCCATTAGTTCAAACTATATAAAATAAAACAAAAGCAAAAAGCATTGAGAAATGAAGAGCTAGCAAAAACTATACTAGTAAATTTTCTCTACTTACTATGAGTAAAATGATGATGAAAAAGAAATTGAACTCCATCCTAACTTATTAATAATATGTTAAGGAGAAATGATAACAGTGATAATGTAATGAAAACTTTATAAAGGAAGCGGGCTGACTTTGTGATGAAACCAAAGTTTGTGAAATTCCCAAAGTGGAGGTTTGGATCCCTTCCAATCCTATATAAAGTCAATTGTTGTTTGTCTCATTGCATCAATGCATTCTCACTTTAAATTCAATTTTGATTGAATAAAAATTGTTTTTAAATTATTGTAAATTTAGTGATATTTAAACCTATAAACAGTATCATTAATTTTATTTATGAATTTTTTTAATATTAATTTTACATTAAATTAACGTTTTGAAAAATATATATTAAGTCAGTAGATTGAATTGAAAATAGGTTGACCTACTGCCGATTTTAATTCCCATTGTCCACTACACGCCATTCAATCCTGTTAAATCATTAATTAATTTACTTTTGTCCATAGCAAAAGTCAACACTGTCAGCAAGTTACAACTTTTCTTGTGGCACAAGTTTTATAATAACACCATTTCATTTATCATTAAAAAAAGATCTAGTAATATGACAGCATTTTAATTCATTTATTGTTTACGATCACTGGATCAATTAGAATTTAAAAAATTCAGATTTTGAATCCTGTAGAGTGGCCATTTTTTTTACCCAATCGTTAAATGGGTTGCTCTCATTGGACTATTGATGGCTCCAATGGATCTGTTACGCATATATATATCAAGGTTCAAGTACTTTTTGCCAATGTTCATTCATACAACTTTCTAATAAAATTAATTTTGTTGTAGACAATGACATATTTTCACCATGTGAAATCCATTGTTATTTGTCAATAGGATGAAAGAGAGTACAAGTTTGCAACACATATGTAACATGGAATGTCTTTCCTTAATATATTTTTATTTCAAAGTATTGTAGGATATAAATTTTAAAAAAACAATTTATTTGATGCTTTTTATATTTTTCTTAGAACAAAATTTATTTGGTGCTTATGCAGCACTTTAAGGTGACATTTTGGTTACAAAGCTGCGGATAGTTCATTTGCGAACCCAAGCGAGGGTATCTCTAACAGCAAAATGGCAAATGGGGACAGTTCCTGGCTTAACTTTAAGAATCTCAAAGACAGGGTGACTGGGGCTCCAAGCGGATGTATCTTTGTGGCAAATAACTAAAGCTTTAGCTTTTGTCCCATCCATGCCCACCAATGGAACTTTATACACCATTGTACTGTCGATTGAATGGCATAAGAACACAGCATATGGATAGCTCATTTTGTGGCAAACAAGCTCCTCTTCCCCCATATTTTGTATTCCCCTTCCGATGGTAAACACTGGGTTATTAGTTTCTTTCGCAAGCTCGTTGGCTAGTAACTGGATATTTTTCCCAAGCTTTGAAACACTGGAATCAACAAACGACTCAAACGAAGTGGCACAAAATATTTCTTCTCCACGCATCCCTTCTCTCTCACAAACATTAATTGTTTGTTCCATATCAGTGGCTTCCATTGATTCGGGATCCAGAGAGAAGAGATTTAGAATTTGAGGAAACTCGTTACTCGAAAAGGGTATTGACCGAGCAACTTGTTGAGGCAAGAAGGTAGCCAAGTCCCTCGTCTTGGCGAGTAGTGGTAAATTCACCCACTTACCAGGGTGCAGATCCTCTTGGAAGAAGTACATTGTTCCATTTATTGCAGCGCTCCCTTGTTTCTTGTTTCCTACATTTGGTTTGCAAAGAGGTGAAAATCATGTTGGATTCATTCAGACGTTGCATTAAATTACTAACTAGTTTAGAGATACTGAATTAACTTCTAAAACTGTTGGCTTAAACCATAATTTATGGTGATGATTTATTAAGAAGAAGATGATGAATAACACATGAATATAATATATGCCATGGATTACAAACTGTTGGCTTCAAACCCTTTTCATAAATATAAACATTTTAAAGAGTTTATACCTTTTGATTTCTCCCCATAAATTATGAAGGGACTGATAGGGGCATTCACACCTTTGGATTTTTTGTTTATGTGATCCTTTGTTTTGAGCTCCTTGCTTAAACCTATTATTCACTTGAAACAACTTGATTTATTTTTTTCCAACAAAATAATTTATATATTGTATTTTATCTAACTTAGTCTTATATAAAGTTTATATGTGAAAAAAAAAGAGTGATAAAATTGAAACATAGTCAATTTTTCAATCTAAGTGAATCATATCCTCTAAACTTTTCATAAAGAAAATATTTTAAAGAGTTTATACCTTTTGATTCTTTTCCATAAATTATAAAGGGATTAATAGGAGCATTCACGCCTTTTGATTTTTTATTTGTGCCATCCTTGTTTTTGAGTTCTTTTCTCAAAGCTTCTGTTCACATAAAACAACTTAAATTAATTATTTTCATCAAAACAATTTTTATACATTATATTTTATCTAACCAGATCTGTAAACTTTTAAGCGAAAATAATACAAAGTGAAAAAAATTGAAGTATAGGTAGTATTAATTTCTCAATTTTATTTTTCTTCTCACTAAGTAATGGAATAGTGAAATCAAAGCAACCAAAATTATCATTAAGCTTTTAAATGATGTGTCATAACTTTAAACTATTTTCATAAAAATATACTTTTTTAAAATCTATACCTTTTGATTTTTTTCCGTAAATTATGAAAGGATTGATAGGAGCATTCACCCCTTTAGGTTGTCTTTTTGTATTAGTGTTCTCGTAAATTATGAAAGGGTTGATAGGTGCATCTTTATCTTTGGACTCCTTGCTTGAATCTCCTATTCACATGAAACAACTTAATTAAATGTATACCTCATAATGTATTTATGCATATTTGCTTTAAAAAAATAATATAAAAATCTTCGTCCTAAATACAATAAACATCTACATATATTTTATATTTGATGCGTTAATAATGTATATATAAATGGTAAGTGAAATAGATTTCAATTCATTAAAAATAAAAAAAATAGTAAGAATTTAAAAACAAAAGAAAAATTAGGTAAAGGGAAAAAAATGAAGGATTCATTTTCATAAAAAAAACCCTGAAATTTTATACCCAATAAATTTTTAAATTATTAAAAAGAATTTATTTTTATAAATCAATAAATATTAGTTTTTAAATTTTTATTTTTATATAAATCTTAAAAATAGATACACATAATGAAATTTGAGCTTAAGATATAATAATATTCACTATCTCGACTTTACAATTTCAATTACAGTCATTTTTATATAATTTTTCTCTAAACTTGTTACATTTTTTTTTTCAATATCGTGGGTGTGTCATAATCTAGTATAAACTTATTAACATTTTATTAGGTTTTACATGTTTTGTGAGAGTAGTTATGAATTTTACATTATTTGAACTTGTATGAGAAATTTTTTTAAGACGAAATTGTTAGATTGAGTAAGTAAAAATAAACAATATTTTGCAAGTGGAAATAGATAGGAGTTGTTGAAACATTTACCATAATCATTATCGGGAAGTAATTAATTAAGAGGAAAGGGAATCGAAAACAAACCGGCAGGTGGAGCTAAAAGGTCTTTCAAAGCTTTGGGCATGGGAGTGTTTGGAAACACAGATATCCAGTGATCTTCCTCTGGCAACGTACCATGCTTTCCTGCAAATGCAAGCTGGAATATGGAAACAACAATGTTTAATTAATGAACAAAAACCATCACCCTTCACTTACCTATATATCACTTACATGTGCTAACATGCAAATGATTATAGCTATAGATAAAGCCGCGATAATTAAGGGGTCAATTAATCTTGGAGCAATTAATTAGCAAAGGATGTTATTTTACGACTTACGCTAAGTAAAGAGAAAATGAGAAGGAAATGAAGAATTGCCATGAAATGAAATGAAATGAAAGCATGGATCCAACTGCATATGCAAGCTTGGGATGATCATCATCATATATAGTTAACAATCATTGGAGTTACCTCCCATTCTTCCCATGTATTTATATGTAGATATTATTAATATGTGTAAGCCACCAAGAATCTGATGGATCTGACTTCAACAATTTTACTATTTAAGTTTTGTTTTAATTTTTAAGTTATGGTTTTCAGGTTGCCGATCCTTTGACTTGGCATTCGATGCAAACAAAGCAAGTTTTTTTTACGTATTTGATAAGCTAATATCCAACTGCTCCTTGGTTTTCATGTTTTGTCTTAGGCAAGATTATTACGTTGCAATTAATGCTGCGGCTCAAAACAAGGTGTTGACTTTTTTTATAATATAATGTAAGTGATTTTGTATTTTGACATCCACGAAATTTAAAGTGATGTTAAATTACTACATAGAAGAAAAATTCATTTCAAACCTCGAGTTTAAAATATTTAACTAAAATAGCAAAGCTATTCTAAACATAACTTTTTTAGCAAACGCATTTTAAAAAAATAACTATAAATTTTATAGCATTAATAACCCTAACAAGTAGCTTGTTTATTATATTGGTGGACTAACAACAACCAAAAAAAAAATCATGGTGGAAGAGGTTATAAGTAAATTATAGGTTTGCTAAAGTATTTATGTATAAACATCTAATAATTAATGTAAGATTATTTTATCTACATTTAATATGTTTTTAACTGCATTTAAAATTATATTTTAATCGTTTAAAATAATATTCTATTAACAATTTAACATTTCTCAATATGATTATAAATTTGGGAAGGGATGGGTATATCAAGATTTGGATCTTGATTTTTTTTGACAATTTGCAACGGCCATAATTGTGGCTTTGTGGACAACCAATGTGAAAATGTTAGGATCGTCCCGAATAAGCAACGAACAAGTAAAAATAGTAGAAGAAATTGAGAAGATGAACACACAAATTTAACGTGAAAAAACCCCTCAAAAGAGGATAAAAAAACCACGGGCAAAGATAAATTTACTATAATGGCAAAAGAATGAAGAGTACAAAAGATGGAGATAAAAACTAAACCCCGAAAACCCGAAAAACAAAGAACCCTCAAACGTAAACACAAAATTCTCTGAATGTGTTATGAGTTCTAATCTAATGGGTGTCTCTTAATTCTAAGATTGTAAAGGAGCCTATTTATAGGCTAAATTAGAAAGTCAAATAAACTATACTAATAAATGCTAAATATATTATACTAATAAATACTAAATCTTCTAGAAAGAAAATATATTTTTGTTTAACTTGACTTGCAAGCAATCTCTTAGAATTTGGGTCACACAATTCTAACAATCTCCACCTTGACACGAATTCTTTCAATGCCATCTTTGCCAAAACCCGCCACGGGCCTATCTTGAACTATGCAGGGAATTAACTGAGTCGAATCTATGCTTAGAAGCTGGAAGACTTCTAGCCTTCGACTTGTGCACTGCCAAATCAAAACTAACCCGGGTCTGATTTTCACGAATACAGTGCCCTAACTTTTCAAAACCTGCATCCAAAAGAGAACCTCTCTTCAACGAAACGGTCATACCTTTTCCCTCCTATGACCAAGTTGCCTCCGCTTCAAATGAGTTGACTTTGACTCCGTAACGGACGAGGGACGTCCGATTTCACCGGTCACTGTAGAACCTTCCAGAATATAAAGACTGCCGGTTCTTTTACCTTTTAACAAAACGAAAGCTCCACGAGATACTTTAATGTCGCTCGACTCGATGTTGATTCTGCATCCTTTCAAGTCTAAAATACTCAAGGAGATGAGATTCTTTCGTAAATCAGGTACATACCTGACATCTGAGAGCGTCCTAATCGTCCCATCGTGTATCCTAATTTTAACAGTACCAATACCGATTATTTTACTAGATGAATCGTTTCCCATGTGCACAACTCCACCTTCAACTGAACTGTATGTGGAGAACCATTCTCTATTGGGACACATGTGGAAAGAACATCCTGAATCTAGGATCCACTCAGACGTAAGCTTGGAGTTATCGCTCGTTGACACTAACAAGAAATCATCACCGCCTTCATCGACCAAATTAGCACCAGCTACATCTTCCTCGTTACTCTCAGCAGCTCTTTTATTTCGCAGTTTATAACAATCTGCTTTGACGTGACCTAACTTTTTGCAATAGCGACACCTTTTGTCTCGTTTCTTTGATGCTACCAAAACGGAAGCTTGTCTATCTGCTTTGCTATTCAAATCAAACTCATTGTCGAGTTTGTCTCTACTCAACAAATGACCCTTCACATCTTTGAACGAGAGTTTGTCTCTGCCATAAATCAGGGTCTCCCTGAAAGACTTGTATGAAGAGGGTAAAGAGCACAATAATAGCATAGCTTGATCTTCATCGTCAATATGAACCTCAACGTTCTTTAAATCATTTAAAAGAGTAATGAATTGACTGATGTGATCTTTAAGAAGCTCACCTTCGTTCATGCGAAACGTAAATAGACGTTGTTTCAACACTAAACGGTTAGCCAGAGACTTAGTCGCATAAAGAGTTTCTAACCTTTTCCACAAGGCGAATGAGGTCTTCTCCATCAATACCTCCTGCAATACTGTATTCGCGAGGCACAACTGGATTGCAGACAAGGCCTTTTCATCAAGCTCTTCCCATTCTGTTTGATTTAGATTCTCAGGCTTTTTCCCTGTAACTACCTTTTTCAAGCCATTTTGCACTAGAATTGCCATCATCCGAACTTGCCACAGATTGAAATTTGTCTCACCATCGAACTTCTCAATTTCAAACCTTGTTGCTGCCATCTCTGACCGGGCTGATCTATGAAAGTTAAACTAGCTCTGATACCACTTGTTAGGATCGTCCCGAATAAGCAACGAACAAGTAAAAATAGTAGAAGAAATTGAGAAGATGAACACACAAATTTAACGTGGAAAAACCCCTCAAAAGAAGATAAAAAAACCACGGGCAAAGATAAATTTACTATAATGGCAAAAGAATGAAGAGTACAAAAGATGGAGATAAAAACTAAACCCCGAAAACCCGAAAAACAAAGAACCCTCAAACGTAAACACAAAATTCTCTGAATGTGTTATGAGTTCTAATCTAATGGGTGTCTCTTAATTCTAAGATTGTAAAGGAGCCTATTTATAGGCTAAATTAGAAAGTCAAATAAACTATACTAATAAATGCTAAATATATTATACTAATAAATACTAAATCTTCTAGAAAGAAAATATATTTTTGTTTAACTTGACTTGCAAGCAATCTCTTAGAATTTGGGTCACACAATTCTAACAGAAAAGAATGTATAAAAAAACTATGATAGACTACAAAAAGTTTATATAGTATAACTTTTTTTTTTTTTGGATTTGAATTAAGGTAAGGAGAAGAAAACAAAATTAAAGAAGGGAGAATTTTCATTATTTTTTTAAATATAATGTTTTTTTATATTATGCAAGTCCATTTTATAATCTATTTTCATGATTTATGGTTGCCTTTTTAATAATGTTATCTTCAAAATTCAACTTACATTTTATTTTTAAGAATGTAATGCGACTTACCATTATACCTAATTAAAATTACACAATAATCTAAATAATTTCTATAGGTAAAATTCATATATGAGACTAACGTAGGGATTGGCAACTGTATGAAAAGTAGGGTAGTAGGGTGGTGCTAATATTTGTGTCTTTGTATTGGTATTGTGTTCACAATACTAGAGATCAATATTTGGAGAGAATTATTTGTGGTTTGTTTTTGCTGATCATGATATGTTTTCAGATCCTATGAATCATTTATTATTATTTATGTAAACTAGATTTGGTTGATGGTTTTACTTTTTAAATGTTGCAGTAAACTTTAAAATCATAATTTTAAAATAAAAATAATTAGTTAGTGTATTTGTTATATATTTTTAGGTTAATTTACCTTCTACATACACTCATCATAAATTAATTTGTACTTGATTTGTTTGCAATGCTAATATTGCTTCATCTATGCTGATTTATGTGTTTTTCTATGAATTATGAATAATTATATCAAAATCATTAAGTGCATAGACACTTGACAAATTATTATAAAATAAATGTTGCGAAATGACTACCCATACAAACTGCGAGCTCATCAGAACCATGAGCTCACTATTGCAAGCTCTACAAAACTGTCAGCTCATTAAACCTGTGAACTCTTCACTTTGCAAGTTGTCAACTTGTATTAAAACTGTGATAAATTTTAATTAAACATTTTGGCATGTGATTACACACAAACCAACCAATGAAAAAGATGAATCTAACTGAATTAAGCCAAGTTGTATTTATTTTATTAATATTTCAGCTTATTTAAGGTTTATGATTTATATAATCTTAGTATCAACCTTTCATGTTAATGAAACAGTAGTTAATCCTGCTTTCACTCAATTTTTTATCTGCTTTTGTTTTTATTCAATCCTTCCTTCATCAAATATCCAAGCAGAGATGAAATATCCAATACATGCTTTATATATACATACACACACTCTTCAACTAGGCTTATTTTATAAGGCCCGCAGGTTCCTAGTTGATGAGTTCAAACCTATTTAACATAACCTTCATGAAAACTTGTTTTGGTGATAATTAGGAATTTTAGTTGGGAATCCAAACAAGGGCGTCTATTGATAGAACATGGCAGATGGGAACAGTTCCTGGCTTAACTTTGAGAGTCTGAAAAGCCAAGTGTCCGGGGCTCCAAGCTGAAGTATCTTCATGACAAATAGCCAATATTGTAGCCCTTGTCCCATCTGCCCCAACTAATGGAACCCTATACACGTTTGTTTTAGCAATTGAGTGGCAGAAGAACACAGCATATGCATAATCCATTTTGTGGCAAACAATCTCCGTTTTTCCCATCAATTTCACCCCCTGATCACCAATACTAAACTCTGGGTTTTGCGTTTCTTTCTCCAACTCAGCTGACAAAAGCTGGATGTTTTTCCCAGCTTAGAAACACCGAAATCCACGAAAGACTCCAATGATGTAGCGCAAAACTTCTCTTCTCCTTCAATGGTTGGTGTTTCACAATCCTCGATTGTTTTTTTGAGTATTTTGGATTCTGCAGATTTTGGTTGCACCGAGAAATAGTTCAAGACTTGCGCAAACTTTTTAGTTGAAAAGGGGAGTGAGTCCGCAACTGGACGCGGTAAGAAAGCAGTTTTGCTGGCTTTACTGGTTAGCACCTTTAAGTTCATCTTAGTACCAGGTCGAAGCTTACTCTCAAAAAAGAAAACGTCCTTATTGGTTGCCATATTTCCATCTCCAAACTCTTGTTTTGAATTGCCTGCTGCGTTTTCATAATTCCTATTACCCTCTGCCATATTTCCTTTGTACCTTTTGATCATATTAGCCAAAGCATTTTTCATGTGATTTCCTACATATATTTCATTTGCAGAGAGATATCTAGAGCATTAGAAGACTTACCTGAATTATATATGTCTACTCAATCATTGAGGAAAAGAAAAGAAAATTGAAAACAAACCAGCAGCAGCAGGGGGGATTAAAAGATTTTGCAAGGCTTTGGGCATTGGAGTGTTTGGGAACACAGACGTCCAGTACATCTCTGCTGGTAGAGCAACATGTCTCGTTGCTCCAACAGCAAGCTGCATCGAAATTAATTAATTAAATGCCCATTTGCCTTGTATCCAAAATAAAATTATTAAGCTCTAAATATTTATACAGAAGTTAGTACTCACAACAAGCGCCATAGCGAAGATTGGAACATAACGAAATTCCATTGATAGAAAAGCTAGAAAAAAGAAAAAAGGAATGCAATAAAAACTTAGAGTTGGGGATGCTGTTTAAGTATTTAGGCAGCTGCTTTATTTATACTTGTAAAACAGCAGCACCGGGTGTTTATCTATACTTATAGTGGAATGCGTAAATGCACTTGTGAGCAAAGGTTAAAGTAGTATTATTGGGATTTTAACTGCCTATGTTGTAACTGTTGCATTACATATTTCAACATCATTTGGTATTTTTTTATAGCATAAACTTTAATCGTAATTATAGACTTTGGGTGAGTGATTGTAATAATAGGTTCATTGTTATAAAATTAAATTGACTTTAGCTAATAATTGATTCAAATAAATTGTTGAATAAAATTATATATTAAATGAGGATCCATAGAATTAACAAATTTATATCAACTATATCAATAAATATTGTAAATTGATTTTTCTCTTTACTACACTCTTTTTTTGAATTTGTTAATTGTACTCTCTTATTTCAATTTGTGTCATGAAATAAATTATTTCAACAACTACCATAAAAAAAACCAATCAAGTAATATTGTTAATACTTATTGCAAACATAAAAATTATGATATTGTGTCGTAAAAAAAACCCCAAACTACAAGAGACAGAAATCAAAACAAAACCACGTGTCCATTTTCAAGTTTCGTACCATTTATTTGTTCAGCTGCATGGGGATATTTTGGTCCAATAATTGTTTGCAGTGCAGTAATTTCAACGTCGACTCTCATAATATTTCATGGTAGACATGGTGGACAGCTAAGAATGTTGATGTTGCCCTTAGACGCCGTGGTTTTGGATTGCAATGTATTATTCATCTTTTTACTGTTAGTGTTGTCCTTGTCGAGGGTGAGGCCGACAATGGGCAAAAATTAGCCGAAAATTAAATGGATGAAAGCCACTTTGGTGGTACATCTTCTTCATGGCACTAGCAGGACATACAGTATCACGTCCACGTCTATGTGGTCCATTATCCCAGTTTCAAGATTCCATTTGTTCAGCTTGAGATAAAATTTGAAGGACTGGCGGCCGCATCATGATATTTTGCTCCAATAATTGTTTGCAGTAATTTTGACAAATCTCATATATAATATTTATTTAGAAAGAAAAACTGTAAAAAATGCCTCAATAATGGGTGGCCACAGTTCTGTGATTGTTAGTGTCTGATTTTGGGTCTAATCTAGAACCATTGTATTGTAGCTAGGTTTTTGGGTCTTCAGTTGTGATTTGTGAAGCACCGAAGTGATCTATCGTCCTTTATATAGTCAGTTTGTAAGCATAAATTATCCTATTTAAGAAAAGAAAAAAGGGGGGGGGGAGATATTTCTAAATTTTAGAATTTTAATTCAATGATAATAAAATATTTCATCTACCTATGTTATATTGTTTTGATTTTTTTAATGATTTTTAAAAAACATAAACACAGTTGAGATTGGTTTCAGCATTTGATATTATGAATATACCAATACGGGGAGGATAAACACAGGGACTGCAAGAAAGAAGGATTTGAAGCAGGTATGCTATGCCAAAACACAGACCACTTTTCTTAGGTCATTCAAACAGGCACTGCCTTTTAGCTTCAAACCCTTAATTCAAGAGACATATGTTATCCTCAGCGATATTGCTATCATTGATCAAAATTTCAGTACTTCTGATATGCAGGATCCATTATATGGCAAGCACAGAGCATACTTTATTGTAATTCTTTGTTAACTCATTTAAAGTTTTCTGAGAAGAAGAGGATTTAAAGAAACAGAGAGAATTTAGAAGGCCATGGATATATTAAACACACTAGTATTTTATTGATAGAAGGCTCGATGCCCTTTACACACTGATATCATCTCCTTTTATAGCTGAAGGAGGGATAATACAACAAAATAGTAAACAGTAGCAAATAGTAGTTGCTTATGACATAAATCAAACAGTACAACAAACATTATGATATAAAGATAATAGTACTATAGACATAAAGTAGCTGAGTATTACTGACATCTTTTAGCTGTTGGCGTTTGAGTGGGGATATTGGGCACTGTCCATGGAATCTTCACTATTTGCTGTCATATCTGGTTCTTCAAATACTTTACTATCTTCATCCATATCCTCACGATTATCATTATTGTCTTGTTCTTGATGTAACTTTGAGAGATTGATTTGACTGCAATACCACGGGTATTCTTGAGACCATTCTGAGGGGTTCGGGATGCTTTCATAATAATCCTGAATGGCTTTTAAAATTCCCTTGTGATAAGGTTTATATCTTATTGGTCATGTGTCCCAAGGAGCATCAATGTCTGGAGGGGGCCATATCTCAAATGGAATAACCCTATTGAGTTGGCAAAGGAACTTCTGTATGGTTTTGTAATAGAGGTCAGATGTTCTAATATCCTCATCAAGAACTTTATGAATCCATGCAGTAGGAAAGGATCCTAACTGAGTTGCTCTTCCTCGTTGGACCAGATATTGTGGCTTGTAAAAGATAATGACCATATAATTTCCCTTATTTTCTTGAGAGTATTGATCAATCATGTTCAACCATTGTGTTAGAGGATGGAACCAACATAAAAAAGTGAAAAAGTTTTGATGTTGAGGTTCAACATTTCCTCTGATGGCTTTTATCAGAAAATAACGGAGATCAGGGATGAGGAATTGAATGGCAATATGATGAAGATGAGTTAGGTTCCACAAGAACCATTTTACTTCATCTGGTTGTTCCAAATTCAAATTTGATAGGATGAATGAAAGGATAATCAGGATGCACACCCCATGGTCTTAGGATAAGTCCCCCAAAATTTTTAAAGGCTTGAATCTCGTATTCAAACATCATGTCTCTAGTTTTTGAGTGAAAATTTCCTTTCTTAATTAAGGTCATGACTTCTGGTGGAAATTCTGGATTAAGATTTGGAGCAATGGGGGTAAAGAGTAGGAAATGAAGAGGATGAAGAGGACGGCCTATACATCATAATGGGTTTGGGCTGGAAGATTCTTCTATAAGCAATAATTTCAGCTTTTGGCCTAAAAAGCAAATCAGCAAAGACATTTTGCTTTCCTTTTATATATCTGGTGTCAAACTTAAATTGAGAAAACCATTCAACCCACCTGAGAAGCTGAGGGTGACAAACTATTTTCTGCTTGAATTTGAGCATTTGTAGGAAGGATGACATGTCCATTTCAACAAGAAAATAGTATCTCGCAAGATGGAATTTAAATTTTTCTATACCTCTTTTGACTGCAAGGATTTCTTTGAAAGTGGAGTGATAATGAATTTCTGCATCTGAAAATCTTCCACTTTTATATCCGCACAGATGTCTTTTTCCATCTCTTTCTTCAAGTAGGATTGCTCCCCAATATTTATCACTTGCATCTGTTTGTAAGATTCTTTTCCCATCAGAAGGAATTTGGAGTGGAGGCACATTCTGGAAAAGTTCTTTCAATCTTTAAACAACTCTAGTTTGAGAATAGGACCATAAGGGAGGTTCTTTTTTGAGCATCTTTGTTAGGGGGTTAATATATTTAGAAACCTTAGGAATAAAGTCTTTAATATAATTAACTATCCCTAAGAATTACTGTACCTGTTTAAAAGATAGGTTTCTAGATGGGAACTTGAGAAGTTCTTGAGCAATATGAGGTCCTGGAGAGCATCTTCCATCTTTTATCTTTATTTCCAGAAATTCAATTTCTGGTTTGTTGATCTGCATATTTTTTTCCTGAAAGCATTATCCCATATTTAAAAATAAGGGATTTGAAATCTTCAAGGAGTTGAACATGAGATTCTTCATCTCTGCTATAGAGTAGAATATCATCAATGTAGACTAAAACATTTTCCATTAAAGGATGGAAAATCTTTATCATTGCTTTCTAGAAAAGTGAGGGAGCAGTTTTTAATCCAAACAGCATTACCTTCCACTGAAAGTGTCTATTAGGAATACAAAATCCTGTTTTTGGTCTGTCGTCAAGATGTATCCCTAATTGCCAAAATCCCGCTTTGAGATCAAACTTGGAGAAGACTCTTGCTTTGGCCAAACTTGAAAAAAGTAAATTCTTGTTTGGTAGAGGGAACTTGTCATCTTGGAGGAAATGGTTAAGAGGTTGATAATAAATTACCAATCTTAACTTTCCTCTAATCTGTTCAGATCTTTTATTGACGTAAAAAGCTTCATATGCCCATTGAGAGTTTGAGGGTTCAATCAGATCTTGTTGTTGTAGTTCTTTGCATTCTTGTTCTGCTAACAACAAATGATCTGGATTCATTCCTTGATGACCGGCCTTTGTTGAATTAATGTCTTCATTTTTCTTGAAGGGAAGATGAATGAAAAATTCTGAGTTTTTCCACAAAGGATTTGGGCATTTTTTCAGGAATTCTGAGTGAGAATCTGCACATGATTGAGTTTTTAATTCCTAAATGATTTGGAGGATCTTCTCTGACTGGATAGAAAAAAGTTTCGGTATTTTTACAAAGGGTTGGAAAAGATTTTTGAATCTTACTCCATCTAGGAGTATTTTCAATTGTTGGGCTTTTATGTAGAGGTCAAAAACCTACTACAATATCTTTTCCTGGGAGTTTTGAACCAAGTACTATAGTTTTTACACAACAGCCTGGGAATTGATGGATTGACGAATTAAAAAACATTTGTAAAGACAAGCTTAATATACACATGCAATCATTAAAATATATATTGTAGAATGAATATTTTTTTTAAAACACGTAATATATAAGTTGACAAAATTGCGTAGAAGCTAAGAATAGTTAATTATTGAAATAAATATTATAGAATAAAAGTTTGAATCAAATTGCACGTAAAATATTTTAAACACAAATTCATTTAAGGGTTTACAAAATATGTGATAATTTAAATAATATATATTATGAAAAGGATAGTAAAATACATGATGAGATGTAATACACAAAATAGATTTACAAAATATATGCATAAATAGCTTTGAAAATAATCATTTGTAAAAAACATAGAAATACATATGAGATCAAGTTAATTTTATAATAAACTATATAATAGATTTAAGAACATGCTTACATATATATATAAAGAAAACTATATGTATAAAACACAAAGATTTAATAATAATATATATATCAAATATAGATATCGATAAATATATGTACTTACGTAATAATAACCTAAAAAATATATTATGTAGGATCATGTAACAACATATAAGAATAAATTTAAAAGGAATTATATATGTAAAATAATATAAGATTAATAAAATGCATAAAAAGAATTAACCTTATTATAAAGTGTATATATATGTGTATATAAAAGAACATTTTAAGCAAACAAATTTAAAAGAAAATAAATAAATAGATATATATAGTTACATGTATAGAAATATTTACATATATAAATGAAAGTATGAATAACAAACTAAAACCATGTAAAACTTAATAAAATACTCCAAGATAATCTATTAAATGGTGAATAATAAGTAAATTTTTAAAAATAAAAGGGTCTCAAAGAATAAAAACATGCTGAAAATAATGAATAAATAAAAGAAACTCAATTGAAGCAAAAATAAAACTAAAAGGATAATTAATAAATACAATAAATTGCTGAAATTAGAGGAAGGACTAAAGCCTAACGCGCGCGGATCCAAAGGGACTAAAACTGGCAATATGCCAGATCCCAAAGTGTTGCGTTTAAGCGTGGATCGAATTGACTTCGCTTGTAAACTAAAGGAATAAATTAAAAACAAAAGAAAAGGCTGATAGAACTCAATCGCAACGCAACACCGAACAAAAGAACTTAAGGTGCAAATATCCCTCTTTGACCTAGCACGCGGGTCTTAACCAGGAGTGGGTCGGGTCATTGGGTGAAAGCCACCACACGACGTCATATCAATACCATTAAAATTGGTTAAAATGGTGTCGTTCCCAATCTCTTATATGGACTAAGCCAACCGAATCAACAAACACCCATTCTGCTTGTTTTCAAATCCCTAATCCCCTCTGCTAAATGTCGATTCATCTTTACCATGTGAGACTCTTCAAGCCTGAAGAAATCTTAGCCCGAAATCCCTCATCAACTTCGATTTCGACGAAGAAGGGAGAAGAAATCCATGGCTTGCTCGCACGGTAAGGTCCTTTCCTCTTTCACTTTATTTGCTTTCGAAATAAAATAAAATAAAAAATAATACAAAACAAGAGAATAATCACAAAAAGAAAGCCCGGAGATTTAGATCGGAAAATCACCTTCTGATATTGGTTGCCTTTTTTTATTGCCTATTGTGTGTTTCCAAAAAAATACAATGATCGAATGCCTTTCTTTTATAGCCGAAAATGATAGAAATAAATAAGTAGAAAATACAAAATTCTTTCTTTGCTTTCGCATTGGGTATATGCTGTTGTTGCTCGTTTGTTTTTTTTGCAGGTACGGGTGCAAGGCGCGTGTACGGGGGTCGCGCTGGTGCTTGGCGTGAGGCGTACGGAGGCGTGCGTGGCGGTCGTACAGGGCTGAAGGCGCATGGAGGCTGCTGTTGCGGCGCAGGAGAAAAGGGGGTGACCTAGGGTTTCTAAAACTGTTGGGGAAATGGGCCTATTGGGCTTGCTCTGATTTGAGTTTTAATATTAGTTTGGGCTTGTAATAGGTATTAGTTTGTAAAAGGATATTATTCCCTTAAGCTTTAATAAATAACAATTTCATCCCTACTCAATTAGCCTCTCAATTGAGCTGATTTTTCTCAATTAACACTTTATTCTATCACTTTGAACTACTTTACAACTTTTGGAAATCATAATTTCAGCACTAGACTTTAATTCCAAACATTTTCACAATTAGGTTCTAACTAATTCATTCACTTCACTAACTTAAATCATACTCTATTTCTATTCAAGTTCCATCCCAACTCAAATTTAACTATTAAATTTTCAGCTTATTTAACTAGTTTCGAAATTTCCTCAAATTAGCCCTTCAACATAAAATTTATGAATTACTTTACCATTCAATCCTTATTTCATTTCTAACTTGAATTTCTATCAATTTAACCCTTATTTCATCATTTTACTCAACATGAACATTATCTAGAAATCTAATAACTTTCAAAATATCAACTTAGTTTCATCAAAATCTTATTCCAAAGCTTCTAAAACATCAAAATTAAGTAAAAATGGCTAAATTGACTTACCTATTAAACTTCCAAGCTTCACACCTTGAATTTTCCCTTTTCTTCTTTCTTTTCTCTTTTCTTTCTTTCCTTCCCCTGCTCTGTGTTTCGTTTGCTTTGTTTCTTCATTCTATCCTTTTTTTTTCTTTATTTCCCCCTTTTATATATATATACACATATGTATTTATACTTAAATAATAAGTGTTATTTATTTATTCATGTGTATATTATCAGCACATTTGTATTTATTTATAACCATACATTTGGCATTGTTTAATATATATTTATCATATAAAATCTTATAATATAATTATTTAATTAATAAATATCTTTTATAAAATAATAAATATTTATTTAATATCTAATACATGTATTACAAATGTATGTATTTTTATCCATACACTTGTATATTTTATTTACTATACATTTGTCTTTATACTAATTTATTTATCATATAAATATCTTATACTATAACTATAATAAATTAATTTAATATCATTTATTACTAATAAATATATATTATAATTAAAATCTAAGTAAAAATCTTAGATTTTTACTTTATACCGCCTCACTTATGCTATATAGCATAATTGCCATTTTGGTACTTTTTATTTTCTTTTAATCTATAATTAAACTTTTACACTTTATTCAATTTAATCCTTTTATCTAATTATCCTTAATTAAGCTAAATTCACTTAATTAAACTCTAATTAACCACTCAATTAACTTTTTAAATATTTTTGATAAATATTTACGGATTCATTTTTTTTAGTAACGGAGACTTGAAAATACACTTTTTCGATAATCGTAAAATTCGGGTTATTACAAATTAAACTCTAATTAACCACTCATTTTACTTCATAAATATTTTTAATAAATATTTACGAATCCATTTTTCATAAACAGAGATCCGAAATTACACTTTTTCAGTATCTGTAAAATTCAGGTCATTACAATTCTCCCCCTTTAATAAATTTCATCCTCGAAATTTACCTAAAAGAGGTGGGGATTCAGTAATCTCACTGTTTCTTTCGGTTCCCATGTTACTTCCTTAATACTATGACTTCACTTCTCAAGCTAGTATCTCGATCGGTTCTTTTTCTTCATACAATGAATCAATTTAAATTTCAATATCCCTTGTCAAGCTAACATATAAGAGATTTGACCTATATTTTCTGAGCATCACAAATTTTCTATAGCTTCGGAAGTGAAACCAATCAATTCATTACTATCTGAATTCTTTCTATAATTTCAGATACCCAAACAGAACGAGAACTCAACTTCTCTTTTCCAATTAGATCTCAAAATTTTCTTCCAACATCCAACTTAAGAAATACCTCATCACTGGCAGAATACTCGATATGCATAATTTCCATATGTTAAAACTGCTTTCAGCCTATTTCAATCTAATTCGATCACTTTCACTTTTCTTCGGTTTCACAAATCAAACACTTTGCATATTCATTTTCTCACAATATTAAATCAAATACTATGAAATTCTATATTTACAATCATACAGAATTTCATACAATACTGTAAACTATTATTACATATCCGAACTTCTTGTACTTGTTCTAGAATCAGAATATAAACCATGTATTTCAATCAGAAATAATAAAAATTACTATACCATGAATCTGACGATCTCAGAAACCCATATTTTAGATAATTATTAAGTAAGAATTTTATTCATATCGAAATAAATTATACAGACTTTGCCTTATCTTTGACGATTGTTCAAATATCATTTTTCTTTTTCACAGACAGAGATAATTCCAGTCCAAAACCATAGAAATTCTATCCCATTTCCACTATGGTATCATCACTGGCTGTAACAGTTCTGAAGACATCTGTACCTGATATAAACATTTATATGCAAATTCAAAGTATTGCTTTTCTTTTCCCAGTCTTCAACACATCTGTCTCAAATCACTGTACATCTTATTCTTCCAGAATGCATAGACATAGTACTACTATAATTTCATGCAAATTCTCCTGTATAGGTTCTGAATCCCTTTGTTCAACTTTTATTTCTAAATTGCAAACAACCATCATATTCAATCCAAAATGTTTAGTCAGAAATCATCTGTACACTATACCCATATAAAATCCCAAAAATTTACTATAATATACCCAGTTATAACGGCTATATTCAAATATTTTTGCAATTTATTCACCAATCTATTGACTAGTATAGTTATCAATAATTTCACATCATTTACTTCACTAAAAAAAACTAATTCGGAAGAAATTTTCAGTTAACTATTCTGTAAATACCATATTTAAATAAATCGATTTTCCCATAAATAACTTCTTTCTTTAACAGTGATACTGTATATCTCAACTAGTTTAAGAAAAATCTGATATCTCTATTCAGAACCCATCTTTACTTATTAACTCATTTTCAGTTCCGACTGCATTATCAATTGTTCAACCATTGAGCTTTTCACTTTCCGCTTCTGAATTTAATCAATATAAATCTCATGAATTTCATTGCATATAATTGTATTAATAAAGGGGTATAGATCGTAAAGCCTCATAATTTAATTTTCATGTATTTACTCATATAACATTTATTATTCTCAAGTATTATAAAACATTTATCCGTACTTTACGAGTTCTGCTTCATCATAACTAACATTTTACTCAAGGATAATCCTTTATCTTGTAACGAAAATTGTTTACTTTTTATTTAACAGAGGCCCAGTTGACTAAATAGAACACTTCGGATATACAGGACTTATACAGAGGTGCATTATTATGCACTAATGAACAGAGAGCACTGAAGTGCTATACAGAGAGCACAAATGTGCTAATCAGAGAGCACTGACGTGCTAAATATCAGAGAGCACAAATGTGCTAATAATCAGAAAGCATGCTGAGGTCCCTTAACATCCTAGTAGTTCTAATCTTGTCTACTTGGGCAAATTATTTCATACATGCATATCACTTTTACACCTTTCGCATAATACTTTTACATGTTTTACAATTTAATCCTTGTACCAATAATTCATATACTTATATCTTCTGTATCTTCAATACATGTAATATATTTCAAAATTTACTATTCATTCATAATTCTCTAATAATCCTTATCATGTACTTCATATATTACATTTATATATTTTGTAATTTAGTCATCAGCACAATATTTCATGTAGTAATATAATTTGCTTTTAATAATACATATAACATAATATTCATCATCGACATGTATTATAAAACATTTATTCATACTTTTTTTTACCAATTCATCATAATCAACTTTCTACTCGTATACTTGAGTATCGCTTTTAGCATTATCAGAATTAGCTTGGTTGAAAAACATCTCTTTCTATAAGTAAAACAAATTTCATTAGAGTCGAGAGATATCACACTATCACATATTTTAATGACATGTGTTTTTAAACTTCATATATACTACGTTTGGTCCGAGAACCGACTAAACCATAGCTCTGATACTATTAAATATAATACCCCATACCCGTACTTGAGACCGGGATAGGGTACGAGGCATTACCGAGATTTTCAGAATAATTTCAATTAATTTATATTATTTAGTATTCATTTTCATGTTTCATGTAACATCTTTTTCATATATTCAATTCAAAATGTCATATAAAATACGATACAATACTTAAATTGTCATATTTACATGCTCATTCAGGATATACGAACTTACCTGACTAAATTGCAGAAATACCAAGTTTTAGGGGCATATTAGTAATTTACCATTTTCCCAAATTTCACCCAATCTTAAATTGATAATTTCATTCAATTTATTAATTTAGATAATAAAACAATTCATTCCCTTCAATTTAGTCATTTTTATATTTTTACAAAATTACCCTCTAAAGTTTTACTTTTATTCAATTTAGTCCATGAGCTTAAAATATGCAAATTAGCCATGCTAACTGAATATACATATATATATTTTTCCTCTTTCTCCTCTCCATTCCACATCCTTAATGTATATAACACACTTGTAAGTAACATTATCTATAATTTTTATTATTATTTACTTTTATGGATATTCAAGCTGTCCATCTGTGTCATAGTCACTAAATTATTTATATCTGGAGTTATAAAACTCCAAATTAAGATCCTCTAATTTTCCCTGAAACTAGACTCATATATCTTCTTACCATAAAATTTTCAGAATTTTTGGTTTAGCCAATAAGTACAGTTTGTTCTTTAAAGTTACCCATTTTCTGCTGTCTGACAGTTTCAACCCTTCTTCACTAAAAATTAATTATCTCCTCATACAGAATTCGAATGATATTCCTATTTATTTCTCTTGAAAATAGACTCATTTGTAATTCTAAACATATAAATTTAAGCCTCTAATTATTTTTATCCAAATTTTTATGATTTTTCAAATTCAGAACAGGGGAACCCGAATTCATTCTGATATTGTCTCACAAAATTCATTATATCTCATGATTTACAAATCCATTGCTTACACTGTTTCTTCTATAAGAAGCTAAACTCAATAATATTTAATTTCATACCTTTCTTCATCTTCTAATTCGATTTCTACAATTTATGGTGATTTTTCAAAGTTAGTCTGCTGCTGCTGTCCAATATTGTTTTAGTGCAAGCTGTTTATTACCATTTTTCCCTTAAGCTTTAATAAATAACAATTTCGTCCCTACTCAATTAGCCTCTCAATTGAGCTGATTTTTCTCAATTAACACTTTATTCTATCACTTTAAACTACTTTACAACTTTTGGAAATCATAATTTCAGCACTAGACTTTAATTCCAAACATTTTCACAATTAGGTCCTAACTAATTCATTCACTTCACTAACTTAAATCATACTCTATTTCTATTCAAGTTCCATCCCAACTCAAATTTAACTATTAAATTTTCAGCTTATTTAACTAGTTTCGAAATTTCCTCAAATTAGCCCTTCAACATAAAACTTATGAATTACTTTACAATTCAATCCTTATTTCATTTCTAACTTGAATTTCTATCAATTTAACCCTTATTTCATCATTTTACTCAACATGAACATTATCTAGAAATCTAATAACTTTCAAAATATCAACTTAGTTTCATCAAAATCTTATTCCAAAGCTTCTAAAACATCAAAATTAAGTAAAAAGGGCTAAATTGACTTACCTATTAAACTTCCAAGCTTCACACCTTGAATTTTCCCTTTTCTTCTTTCTTTTCTCTTTTTCTTTCTTTCCTTCCCCTGCTCTCTGTTTCGTTTGCTTTGTTTCTTCATTCTATCCTTTTTTTTTCTTTATTTCCCCGTTTTATATATATATACATATGTATTTATACTTAAATAATAAGTATTATTTATTTATTCATGTGTATATTATTAGCACATTTATATTTATTTACAACCATACATTTGGCATTATTTAATATATATTTATCATATAAAATCTTATAATATAATTATTTAATTAATAAATATCTTTTATAAAATAATAAATATTTATTTAATATCTAATACATGTATTACAAATGTATGTATTTTTATCCATACACTTGTATATTTTATTTACTATACATTTGTCTTTATACTAATTTATTTATCATATAAATATCTTATACTATAATTATAATAAATTAATTTAATATCATTTATTACTAATAAATATATATTATAATTAAAATCTAAGTAAAAATCTTAGATTTTTACTTTATATGCCGCCTCACTTATGCTAAATAGCATAATTGCCATTTTGGTACTTTTTATTTTCTTTTAATCTATAATTAAACTTTTACACTTTATTCAATTTAATCCTTTTATCCAATTATCCTTAATTAAGCTAAATTCACTTAATTAAACTCTAATTAACCACTCAATTAACTTTTTAAATATTTTTGATAAATATTTACGGATCCATTTTTTTTAGTAACGGAGACTTGAAAATACACTTTTCCGATAACCATAAAATTCGGGTTATTACAAATTAAACTCTAATTAACCACTCATTTTACTTCGTAAATATTTTTAATAAATATTTACAAATCCATTTTTTTATAAACAGAGATCCAAAATTACACTTTTTCAGTATCGGTAAAATTCGGGTCATTACATTTATCCTCCCCCGTATTGGTATCAGGTGAGTTGTGAGAAATTGAACTGACATTGCCAATCATTCAGATTTTCGTACGTATCCCACTTGTTTTTTTGGCCAATACTGTTTTAATCATCTACTATTAATATATATAATATTATACAAACGGATATCTTTATTCTATCCTCCGTATTTTCTTGTTTTTTCTTTTTAAACTATGATTCTACTCTCTATTATTATATGGTATTGCCTGAGTGGGGTTTTGTACTACCGTGTGTGATTGATTTTTTTCAAAAAGGTGTGCTTGGTTTTTATGATTGTAATAAAACCAAAAATATTTTAAATTTGAGGTAGAGGGAGTAATTAGGTCTAACAGTTCATTTTCAGTGAAATCAGAATAGTGATTTTGGGACCACAAATTCGAGGCCGGAAGAAAATTTATTTTAATATTATTTTATGGTCTACAATATGATGGAAATATCGTGTAAAAATTTCGATAAGAAATTTTACCAATTACATGTTTTATTTGATGAAAAGGATCAAATTGCACAAAGTGTAAAAGTTGAATTCTAGTAGCTAAAGGTACCAAATAGCTATGGAATTCAAAATTTGAGGTCCTTATATGACAAATAGAATATTAAGAGGAGTTAGTAGATAAGGATGATTATTCATCATTGGAAAATTTAATAAAGAAAAGGGTTAAATTGGAAAGATGATAAAATAAAAGATGATAAATGAATTAAATAATAAAATATCATCATTTTCATCATCTTTCCTAAAAATAAAATATGGAAATCCTAGCTATGAGAGCTTAAAGTTAGCAAGGTTATTTTGCTTAATTAGGTGAGTATTCTTGTCCCGTTTTTAATGATTTTTATGTTTTCGAGATCGTAATAGCTTAATCTAGCTATCTCGAGGATTAATTTGCAAAAATATTGAAGTTTTAGGGTTTTTCCATCGATGAATATAGTTGAATTATGAGGTTTTATGGTAGAAAATGAAAGGTTGTTGATAGATAAACAACTTTTGTGAAGAATTTTGATGAAATTATGATTTAGGGACTAAATTGTAAAGATGAAAAATTCATGAAAAAATTCTAATTTTTTTAAATAAATGGGCTGATATTGTAATATATGAAAATTGGCTAGGCTTGGAATAAGGATTAAATTGTACAAATTTTATTTTTTTGAGCCTAGGGACAAAATTATAATTAATAAAAGTATAGGGGCAAAATAGTAATTTTTCAAAGATGTGTATTGGACTGAATTGAATGTGAATTGTATTAAATTGAGCTAAATTCCTTCGTATAGATCTGGATATACCTGGTACGGAATTGGATAGAGGAAAAGAAAAAGTATCGGATTAGTAGCTTACAATCCACGAACAATTGTCGAGGTAAGTTCGTGTAACTAAATTGTATGTTTATATTTTTAAATTGAATGTTATGATTGTGAAATGTATGATTTCCATATATAAACATTGATCACATATCCGAAAAATATCTGACAAGTACTAAGTCTCGTTTGAACCTAAGAAATTCAATGGATACAAATGACATTGTCATTAAGGGTTCTCGAATTGGTTGTGGTCCTGCATGTGTTGCGGACACACCACCACTCTTATGAGCGTCTCGATACTTGCCTCTCATGAGCTTCCCGTTATTTAGCTCTTATGAGCATCCTGATATATGGCTCTAATGAGCTTTCCGATTAATGGCTCTACGGAGCTTCCCGATATTGGCTCGCATGAGCTTTCCAAATTTGGCTCTCTTGAGCTTCCCCATTATGGCTCGTATGAGCTTCCCGATAATTGGCTCACAAAAGCTTCCCGTTACATGGCTTACATGAGCTTCCCGTTATATAGCTCGAAAGAGCTTCCCGATTACATGCTCGCATGGGCATACCTGAATATGAATTGACGGATTACAGATTTGTACACTTCGTATGTACTACCCGTGTATCCAACGATATTTAAATTTTTCAACGGGCAATATTCTGTTATAAAAAAATGTGAATTCGGTACGAACTGTTATCAATATATACATGAAATTACTTGGAAATGAGATTACATGATATGTTGAAAAATTAGATGGATGATACATGTATGGAACTTGCTTGGTGACTATTTTTCAACCATGTTTATGGGTTATTACATGTGTTTACATGGCTAACATGATGAGGATATGTGTTTAGGCTTTTGGCCAAGTTGATTTGGATATTTCTTGTATGCTTACCTTAAATGTTATTAAATGGTAAGTTAATTTCTATGTTATACGAACTTACTAAGCATTAAATGCTTACTCTGGTTTATTTCTCATGTTTTATAGTAACTCAGAAGCTCGTTAAGGTTGGAAGCTGGTCGGAGCCACATCACACTATCCATTGGCCTTTTTGGTATATATATAGCAAATTAATTTTGGTTATAATGACATGTATAGGTTAATTTAGCCAAATGTTGGCATGCAAATGTCTTGTTGTGGTTAGCCATTTGAATGACTTGTGCTTGATATATTTTGATATGTAAGTATATGGCCTTATCATGATTAATGTGTGTTTTAATATGGTTGAATGATGGATAATTTATAGATATGTTGATGATTGGGTTGAGCTAGTATGTTGATATAAATAAGCATACATGTGATTTTGATCAATTTGGTAAGTTGGATAATAAGGTATAAGTAGAGATATGTTATGAATAAAACTTGATTTAGGCTTGACTTAGGTGCCTTATTATGGTATATTGATGTCCAAAAATGTTTGATTAGTTGATGGCAAATTTGGGGCGAGAAATGTGGCTTGGAAATGACCTATTTTTGTTCACACGAGCAAAGACACAGGCATGTGTCTCAACCTTGTGTGACACATGGCCAGGTGACACGGCCATGTCTCCCCTGTATTTTCAAAATTTGCATAAGTCAGTATACTCAGTATTGTTCACATAACACACGGGCGTGTGGTTTGGCCGTGTGTCCCCTGCATCTTTTAAATTTCAAAACAGAATACTCAAATTGTTCACACGCCTTAGCACACGGGCGTGTGGCTTGCCGTGTGACCTTTGCACCTTATTAATGCAAGTCAGTATGCTCACATGGCCTAGCATATGGGCGTGTGGCTTGGCCGTGTGACCCAAGTTAGAGAGCTCCCAAGTTTAGACATGGGTAGGGACACGGCCGTGTGTCCCTAATTTTAATGCCCACACGGCTTGGGACACGAGCATGTCTTTTGACCGTGTGAGACACACGGTCTGGCCACACAGGCGTGTGTCCCTTGCTCCTTTAAAAATTTGTAATGTTTCCTGAAAATTTTTCTGAGTACCCCGTTTAGTCCCGACTTATGTCTAATATGTATTTTAGGCCTCGAGGGCTTACATAAGGGATAATATGACGGATTTAGATTAGTTTCTAATGTGAACACTATAAGATATGAAATGTTTGTTATTTGTTCTGTAAACTCTAGCAATGCTTTGTAACCCTATTCTGGCGACATATACGAGTTAGAGGTGTTATATTATGTATTTTGATTTTTTTTAAAAGATCACAATTAATTAAAATATAAATACAATATAAGTTCAAGCAACCACAAAATGTAAAATTAAATTATTACTGCATAAGCATATAAATAAATTAAAAGGTGAAATAGTTTGAACTAAATTGACTAACTAAATTAAAACTCATGTATGACAATCAATCATGGTCAATTTCAAACCTAGATACTCAAGATCAAAAGTTTTTGTCTTTACCAATTATGCAAAGCTTTTATTAGCTTAATTTAAAAAATTATTATTATTAAACCCAAGTTCTAAATCTAAGCTAGTCTGATAATCATATTTATCATTCCTAAAAATAAAAGAATTATTTTTTAAAATTAATATTATTAAATATTTTTTGAATAAATTTATATATAATAATATATTTTATTATTGATTAAATTTGGGTGTTTACTATAAGATACATGGGAAATTAGATTTTATTATAGGATGGATGGATTTGTTGTATATTTTAATTAAATTGCTTTTATTTATTTTTAAAATTTTTAAATTTTTTTATCACATTTTAAAAATAATATGATTAATGTTATGAAATCAGTAATACAAACTACAAGAAATAGGAGAACACAAGAGAAACAACATATATTTATTCAAGTATAAATGAAATAAAACCCTAGTCTTAAAATATATCAAACTTATCATCCACATATAACATGCTGGTCAATCATCTCACTCCATCCAGAGATCATAGATGGCAGACCTGGGACTCTAGTCATTGAATCCTTCGTGATGGATGTGCCCGAGGGAAACACAAAGGGTGAGACATGCTACTTTGTTGAAGCTTTGATCAAGTGCAATCTCAAATCTCTTGCAAAAGTTTCAGAAGCGCTAGCAGTGCAGGACCGGACAGAACCCATTGATCTTTGAAAGTCAGGGAGCTGACAGTTATAAGGTGGTGGCCATAGTTGCCATGGATGAAGCTTCGGGGCTTTCGTATCTACGGAGGCTTGAGAGATTGACTGGCAATTGTTGGTCTTCCATCTGCTAGATACATTCACACTGCATTCCATCCATTTGTTATTGGTCTCTCCTTTGATTTTAACATTATGTGCTGGATTCCCTTTCTCTACTTGGTCAAAAACCACAAATATTATAAAAGTTTCTTCAGTCCGACAAAAAGGGGAGTGGTTGCAGTTCAGCAGAACCAAAATTTTGTTATTTTGGGTATCTAATGGATCGTCTATAATTGAGTTCAAAAGAGTTGGTTTTGGGGGGTTTTGGTTGTAGCTTTTAGTTGCGGATTTGGTCGAAGTTTAGTGGAAAATGCTGTCGATACAGACAGTTTATTTGCTTCCTGCAGGCATTCCCGTTGAAAGCAGAAAGGTTAGATCATAAAATGGCGTAAGATCACTCTCTTTAATGCTGTCCCTGCATCTCGGCTTTAGGGTGAACAGAGGCGATCAACTAGACATATGAAGCTCGTAAGTTTTTTGGATTCGGTTTTACAAGAATTGAATTGGCTGCGTTCATTTTTATCTTTGCAAGGACAAGGATAAACGTTTATTAATGAATGAAAGCCCCAAAGTTACCATGAGATAAATTATTGTGGCACCACAGCGACTAAACACATAGACATAGCAGTACTGACCAAACTAAGCGGCCGTTTTGCTAGCAGGTTTGCATCTGTATTATTGATTTCGAATTTTATCTTGATTTTGATGGATATCAACTTAATAAAAAATAATCATAACATTATTCTTTAGATGCCCATTGTGGAAAAAAAATTCTTAATGAAAGAAGAAGAGTACACATAATTATAATTTGTATAACATAGTCTCATTAAAAACTATATTAAAAAACCTCGATTAATTCAAATCAATTCAAATAAATATTTATACAACTATATTGAATAATTTCTCAGGAATTTCTATTTGCTTTCAGCATTCTAAATCCTTCAAATATTTTAATATAAACTTCTACTATAAAGTAATTCATATAGAAGTTTATAACAAAAGTCATTAGACGCATATCAAATCTTTCATGAAGCGAAACTAATAAGATACTAAAGTTTATAATTTTAAAAAAAATATATTTTTTCTCTTCTATTTTTTATTATTATTTAAAATTTTCTACTTTTACCATACAATGAATCCAAAAGCAAATTTGATGTACCAAAACTAAACATATATGAAATATAGCATACTACAATAAGTAACATGTCAAGTACTGGATTTGGAAAGCTTCAATAGAAAGGAAGCATTTTTCTTTTACAGAGTACCTTGAAGCAGGAGGTAGAAGAAACATAATTACATGCATAACAGATTGATTAGATCCGGGAAGGGATCATAGGGATGTTGTTCTGCAGGTAAGCGCAGGCGGCAGCAACTCCACTGCCCAGCTTAACCGGATATCCGACATCTTTGAGTATCATCTCCACACCAGCTAGACAACCCAACAATTGCAACTGAAATAGATCAAAGCAAAAAAATACGGAACATTTGCTTTAGTAATTGCTTCTAACAAGTTGCTATTTAATTTTATCAAGTGAAAATATAAGGTAATCAAGAGATTAAAAGGAAAGGACCACTACTTGATTCAGGAATTACCTCATTTAGGTTTCCAAGATGTCCAATTCTGAATACCTTTCCGGCCACTTTGTTGAGGCCCAGACCTAAGCTCATATTGTATCTCTTCCATGCCCTTTTTACTATTTCTGCACTATCAATATAAGGGGGAACAAGGACAGCAGTCACAGTGTCACTGTACCATTCCTCCTTTTGTGTGCAGTTCTTCAAGCCCCATGCCTCCACAGCAAGCCTGTTTTTTATAATGTGCACCCAAAAAAAATCAACGTCGGTTATGGCTTTGACCTCGTGCACTTGAGACATAGAGGAAAGAAAAGAATGGCTCACCTTGTTGCTTTGCCCATACGGGTATGCCTTGCAATCACACTGTCGAGTCCTTCCTCGAATATAAGATCAAGAGCGGCTCTTAGCCCATACAATAGCTGGATTGAAGGGGTGTATGGCCAAAATGTTCCCAGTTTGTAGAACTTGAGGTAGTCATTCCAGTCGAAGAAAACTCTAACTGATTTTGCACTTTTGGATGCCTCCAAAGCTTTGGGGCTAGCACAAACAATACCCAGTCCTGTGGGAAGCGAAAGTGCCTTCTGAGAACCGGTTAGTGCGACGTCTACTCCCCACTCATCCATACGAAAATCAAGGGCACAAATAGAGGAAACTCCATCAACAAGAAGTAATGCTGGGTGCCTATAATGATCTGAGAAGAAACAATAACTATGTTTAGAAGTTGAATACACATAGCTTCGATCATAAGTATTTGACAATCATTTTTTTTTTCATTCATTTGAGCTTTGTATCAGCTTTCACTACAATAAAAGACAACAGCTCCAACACCAGTTGAATACACATCCACCGCTTACCAAGTAATTTTCTCACAGTAGCCAGGTTGTTGGTGACTCCGGTTGCAGTCTCATTGTGAACAATGCAAATGGCCTTGATTGTGTGGGAGTGATCAGCTGCAAGTTTTTCTGCCAGAATGTCAAGGTTAGCACCTTGACCCCACTCACTTTCAACAACGTCGACGTTGAAGTTGAGGCGTTGTTGTTGATCAATCCACAGCAGACTGAATTGTCCAATTAGAAAAGATACAGTTCGATCTCCAGGGGACAGGGTATTAGTGAGTGCACTCTCCCATGCACCAGTTCCTGACTTCAAACAGCAACATTATATTCATAAACCAATACCAAACAAGTAAGATACTACTTGTGATTAATGATATGATTCAAAAAGGACATCATTGGCAAACAACACTTTTCATATGTTTTAGTTTTCAAGTCGGCTAATCTTAACCTGAGATGGATAAATGAAAACTTGTTAAAACATGGATCACCTGTAGTTGGAATCAAAAAGGGAGTTCCAGTAGTAGTCTTGAAAATTTTCTTGACATCTTGAAGAAGAGTTTTTGTCATGGCAGGAATGGCAGGGGAACGGTAATCCTCATTGTTCCTGTTCATGGCTCGAAGAACTGGTTCCGGGATGTTAACCGGCCCTGGAACAAAGAGATGGTTCTTTCCTGGTCCGTACACATAGTCCATCTTTTCTCCCTCCAACAAATATCACTGATCACTCTAAAAAGCTTGCAACATTAAAAACAAAATCACAAATAATAAATTACTCTGCAATTCCATACTCTCTAAGCTTCAAACCCTATAAATACATTAGACTGTAATGTACATTTATGGAGTGATTGGTTACTAACAGCACTCTACCACTCTCGATTTCATTACTCTGGCTATTAAGGAAATACGTGGGAAGGGAAAAACCAAATAACTAAACATCTATTAGGATACCAAAAAGACGGGCCCCTTATTATATCTTTTACCATTATTTTAAATTTTAAGGCTTACAGGGACTTAAATTGCATTGTAGATATGTTCTTAGTTTAGTACGATTTACAAGTTATAATAGAATCAAAATTCCTATACACTTATTCCTTCGAGACCTGATTAAAGGAAACGACTTCCTTCGAGAACTGATTATTTCTGTTTCAATCAAATAGATAATATAAAAAAGCAAAGTTGAGTAGTTGATTGGTAAACAAACGGTGATAATATTTCCCATAACTTTCTCGATTTCTAAGTATAGAAACACCAACCCTTTTATGAAGAGATCTTTGCTCATAAATTTATTGCTTCCAAAACTTAACTGAAACGTAATTGTCATGATATGTGAGCAAAAACGAGAACTGAAACTAATAATAAAAACCATAGCCATACCTTTGGAAGAGAAGCTTCCAATGAAAAAGGATGAAGAGAAGAGTTGCAGGCTGCTGATTGCCTTAGAAAATATATTTGGAGTTTTATAAGAGAGCGGGAGAAGCACTCAACGTAGGCGTGGCTCCTAAGTGGCAGATAAGAGAGAAGGTACTTGGAATCTTGCGCCTGTCTATCTTACTGACTTGGAATGCATCCACCTCTTGCCTTCCGTTTCCACACAACTGTCTTTTTTATTTTTTTTTATTTACTCTTTTTGTATATACGGTCCTCTATTTTCGGGGGAATTTTCTTCCCACCCCACAAAAGCTTAATCTTATGCATTTTTACACCTATCAATAGTTTTTATCATTTCAATTTGGTCAATTAATTTATCTGATTTATTTTTATAGTTATACATATCATCTTCTACTCTTATAAATATTACTATAAGTACAAGTAATTTTATCAAAATAATTAAATTTGGAAATTGAAATGATGAGTCTCTTTTGATAATTATAATTCAGTTTAGAGAACATACCAACAAAAGACGAAAAACGAATATCAATATATTTGTTCTTTTCTCTCTTTTCTTTTCTTTTTCTATCAAAAAGTGAAGGTATTTACATAAAGCATATTTGTATATGAGATGATTATCCTAAATCTGAAAACCAGAAATGGAAGGAAAAGGAGGGCGTAGCTAAGAAAAATGGAAAATGAGAGTGGGAGTGTGAGAAACGTAGCAAAAATTGAAGGACCGAAACGAAGCAAGGAAAAGGGGTGAAAGTGAATGGGGAATCATGAGGTAGAGAAAGCAATGCCAAGAGATAACGTGATAAAATGCTCTGTCTCAATTACACCCTTCACTATAGTAACCATTACCACACATCCCTTGTGTTTTTCTTTTATCCCCTTACATTTTGAGGTTGCTTCTGCAAAATCAATAAGGATGTCAATGCCAATCAATTAGGATTTAATAGTCAATCTTAAGCACTTTTAAATGTTTATAAAGAAAATAAATATATTATTTTTTAAAAAACAAAATATATTTAACATAATAATATATAATTACATATTTATTATTTTTGTTTCTAAACAAAAAAAGTTATTAATTTAAAATAAAAAATAAAAAATTTGAAAACATGTCTGTTAGTTAAAAACATGAGAATAACATGTTTATTTTTAATAAAAAACTATTAATTAAAAATTTAAAAAAAAAACTTAAAACAACATACTTTAGAAATAAAATAAAACAAACATGAGAGAAAACTCGAACTTAAGTTAAAGGAGTGAAAAGCACAAACGTGCTTAGTATAAAATGATTTTCAGTTTTTTCCTAAATATCAATAAAAATGACTTGCTTCCCTAATTATTTTTTTTAAGTAGCAATTATCATTAATTTTGCCGATCCTATCAGTGAAACTTAGAAAATTTCCTTTTTCCTTTTTTTTTCCATAAATATTCTAATCTAAATCATGTTTGCCTCTGAAGATAGTGTGACATAAGTAAAAATAAAAGGCACCAATCTATATGAAATGCAAAATTATTGCTAACAAATTGCAAGTTGTTAAGCAAAAATCAGAATTAAGATGTAAGTTGTGATGTTTGAGAACGATTTAGGGTTAAAAAATAGGTGAGAAGATGTAGCAGCAGTTAACTATAAATTTCATCCTCCAATTTTCTAAAATTGCAATGTTCCGACCAGAAAAATAATTGAAGGGGGGTATACGTCTTTGCAGTATTATCATCCATAAGCAATTTAAGAATGCAAGTATGTTACTAACGAAAACCAGAAATACAGTTAAACTTAGCTTCTTACTAACTAATATATGATAAATTATTATTTTAACAACTTCAATTCAATTTTATCACTTGCAGAAGTAGATTTAAGGGGCTGGCACCAACCTTTAATCTTTTAAATTTTTAAAAATTTTAAATTAATAAAAATAAAATTTTACTTTGATAAGTTTAACACCCGAAACGAATATGTGTTACCTTTCCAAGTTTTCTACATTTTTATTATAATTTTCCTAAGTTATATTACTTCTTATTTTCTTCAACAGAGTAGGAGAGGTGGTAAGACTTAAGTTTTCAGAGGCAGCACTAGAGAGAACAAATAGTAGCCTTGCCCCCAAAATGAGAAATTGTTTTCCATTCCAAATTTATAAAATCTCAAATTAATCTAATGATTATTTTTTAAAATCCTTTAAAAGTTAAAACCTATTTTTGATCGTTTATAATTTTTTACGTGGATACAATAATAAAATTATAATTTAACCTATTTTGATCTTTAAAAATAATATTTTTAATTTTATATTCATCATACAAAACTTTAAAAGTGTGTCACACATTTGGTAATTTTAATAAGTAATGGCAAGCTGCATGATCACTCGTGCAAGTGATGTATTTGAATACATCTGCACTTGGTTGCATCATCAATTGCACCACAGAGTACTGTCTAATCTATCTTTTGTAGCCAATGAATTGCAAACAAAGCGCATCCAATTGCTTTCTCTTTGTATCCATTGCTTACCTCCGAACAGTGATAAATCTAAAGATTTATACTTAAAAATATTTGAAGTGGTTACTTTTACTCTAAAAATCTTAAGACATGTTCCTCGTAATATCTTAAGATATTAATATGAATTTTCTTATAATACATATCTTAAAGTAAAAATTTGATTATTTATTGACATTTAATCAAGTATAAAGTGAAATTAATCGAATGACCACTCATTTAACATAAAAAAAATAAATTCAGTTCACCTAAAATTATTAAATTATTACATATTTTTATTAAATTTTTAACTAATAACTCTTGTATATAGTATTTTCTTGTACTTTTTAAAGATAATATTTATACACATTTTTTAGTAATTTATTCTATGTAACATTGGTGCCTTAAAGTGAATCAAATATCAAATTTGATTAATAAATAAAAAAAATACTAATAATAGAAATATAAAATTAGTAGTCTTTTTACATTTTTATTATAAAGGAATCTTGTTTGGTTCATATATAAAAAAGTAGTTAAATTTTCACATTTTACAATAGAGGGAACAAGAATAAATAGACAAATAAGTTAAAAAAAAATCTCAATTCAGGGTAACAAATTTCTCTCACAATTCATTATAGCATATTCGTGGGTGAAAAAAATGTAAAAGTATATTTAAAATCTTATGAAAAAGAATAAGCGAGGTTTTAATTGAAATAATAAATTTGAGACGTTAAAGATATTTGTATTTTAGATTCAAATCTCATTATTTGATGATTTATTATTGAGTTTAAATTATTTTTATGAATTTTATATAAAACAAAAAAAAATAAAAACATCCCATAATGATATTTATTACTTTTTAAATAGATTTTTTTAATTATTTTTTAATTTAATTGGTGTCTGATTAACTTGTGTATAAACCAAATTAAATTAAAGTTGTTGATTAAGATTTAACTTTTCACTAAAAAATAATTTATTACTTTTACCGTATTTGTTCTAATTTTTAATGATAAATTTTAATATAGTTTTTATTTTAATTGTGAGATTTAAGTCGTTAGAAATGAATAATAATTTTTTTAAGACCATAAACTGTAGTTGTTATCCTGCACTCATCCAATCCTATTCAATTTCTACTTTTTTTTTGTAATTCTAATTAATTTATCTTAAAATAAAAGATATTTGAATTTAAAAATTTAACTTTAACCTTAAACTTCTATCCTAAATCATGAACCTAAAACTCTAATTCTTAATCATAAATGTTAAATTTTGATCTTAAAGTTTGAACCTTAAATTTATAACCCTAACTCAAAAATTAAAAAAATCATTTTACAGATAATTTTTTTACTTAATTGTTTAATACAGAATTTAAAATAATTAAGTTTAAAATTTAATTAAGGAGAATTAATATTGTGATAAAAAGATGTATGATATTTTAAAAGTACAGGATGGGGCATTTATGTATTAATGGATGCCTAAAAAATATGTTTTTTTAAAGATAATACTAATATAATTTAAACTGTTTAATTATATTAAATTATCACACATTCATGAATGAAAAACTACATAATAAAGATTTCATTTTAATAGTATTAATTTATATTTTTGAACATATCTTCTAGTACAATATGCAAATAAGAAATTATCATAAATTCATTTTCATATTATTTAATTAGATGAAATTGTTAAAATATATTCTATGGGCTTAATTTGGCTTTGAGAAATAAGCACCAGCTAGTAAAAAGGTGCCGTTTTGGACAGGTGACTTTAGTCTTCGCCTTTAAGCTATGTAATTAGAAAGGGTAAATAAATAAATAAATGAAAAATATTAAAGGGAAAAGAAGAGAAAAGAAAAACACATGGAAATATTGAAATTCTAAGCTCATCTCATCCCCCAATTAGACCCAAAACAAACCACCTCTCTCTCTCTCTCTCTCCCAACGACCAAACCCTAATCCATTCCTATTTATTCATCTCAAAATTCTTTTCCGGTTGCTTTAATCCGAGGCTTCTCTTCAGATCTGTTCCACATCAGGTCAGTTCTTTTTTTTTCCTTTTAAATTTCAGTTTTAATTTTTTTTCCTGATTTGATATACTTTTGTGGTGGCTTGGGGGGCATTGGTTGATATTACTGCATTCATCTCCTTATTATCTTCTGGTCCGATGGTTTTCTTTTTGGGGTATGAAATAAAAAATTTATGTGTAATTAATCTAATTTTTCTTTTTTTTTTCTTGGGAAGAATTGAAAGGAAAAAAAGGGGGAAAAAACCTGATGGTGTAAATGTAACACAAAATAAAGCTTTGTTTTTTCTTTTTCCTTTCTTTTGTTTGATTTTCACTATATTATCCGTAAGAAGTTGATGGGCTAATAAGAGAGGGGTTGATTTTCATTCGCTTTCTCTTCGCTTTTTGAGTCTCTTCTTTAAATTTTTGTTTTATTTAATGTAATTAAAAATCTGCAGATATTAATTTTAAATTTTTTTGGGTCTGCTAACTATTTGCAAGAACAGAAACAATGTATGTGTTTGTTTGTTTGTTTGTTGCTATACGAGTATGAGATAAATATTAGTTTTAGGATGTCAAGGTAAGGGTGGATTGATCAGCTCTGAAATTATCTTTTCCAGCGATTCTACAACAATTTTCTATTATTGTTCAAATAATTAGGTGAGGATATCTAAGACATGGTTTGGGAAGGATTTTAACTTTTCGTATGTTTTGGGACTGAATGAAACTTCCATTTGAGAGCTGAAATATGAGGGAAGTCATACTGGATTAGAGTTTATAATTGTACTTTTTAGAGCATTTTTGCATTTAGCCAGAGTTGACTCCAGCGTCTCTGATTATTTTGGGCTATCTTGGTAATATGTTTTCACTTAATGGTTGTATAGATATTTTTTACATTTAGATTGGCACTGTGATTGTTTTCTTATTTATATCTCGAGTGTTAGAATTTTTAACTACAAGCATCTAGTTATCTGACTCTAGGGGTTCTATTAATTGGAGTTCTTTGCAGTTTGATTAACATAGAGACTCACTTTTGGGATGATCAGAGTATTCCCTCCATTATTTCTTACAGCTTCGTTGTAATTGTTTGAATTCACTTTAGCAAATGATACATGGCTTATTTTTTGTTGCTAATGGTGTGTAAGTTCTGTAGGTTTATTTCATTTTGACAAGTATTTTAGATGGATGATGATAGTGCAGATTGATAAAATGTCTGCTCCATCCAGGGAGCATGCACAGCGTCTTTATGAAAGGGTATTCTTTTTTTTTTTCCTTTAGGAAATAAGGTTCCTTTGGAGGTTCTGAACTTATGAAGTAATATTTGGTACTTTCTGCAGAATGTAGAGTTGGAAGCTAATCGTAGGAGATCAGCTCAGGCACGGGTACCTTCAGATCCCAGTGCCTGGCAGCAGATGCGTGAGAACTATGAGGCAATAATTCTTGAGGACCGTGCTTTTTCTGAGCAGCACAATATTGAATATGCTTTATGGCAGTTACATTACAAGCGGATTGAGGAATTAAGGGCACATCATAGTGCTGCTTTAGCATCTTCAGGATCGAACACATCTCAGGGTGTGCAAGTTCCTCCTCGACCTGACAGGCTTACAAAAATAAGACTGCAGTTTAAGACTTTCCTTTCGGAAGCAACAGGATTTTACCATGATCTGATTTTGAAAATCAGAGCAAAGTATGGACTCCCATTTGGGTATTTTTCTGATGATTCAGAAAGCCAAATTATTATGGGCAATGATGGGAAGAAATCTGCCGATATAAAAAAGGGTTTGGTGTCTTGTCACCGTTGTTTGATATACTTGGGAGACTTAGCGCGGTACAAAGGACTATATGGAGATGGAGATTCTAAATCACGTGAGTATGCAGCTGCTTCGAGTTACTACTTGCAAGCTGCATCAATTTGGCCATCAAGTGGGAATCCGCATCATCAGGTTTTTACCTTTTCCTGGTTAATAGAGTATTCTTAACTTTTATGCCCTTATAATCTTTTTGCACTTGTTTTGTATTTCTTCTGTTCAACAAGATTCTGATTTTTTACATGGTCAATTATCTCCTTATTTCAGCTTGCTATATTAGTTTCATATTCAGGAGATGAGCTGGTGGCCATTTATCGGTATTTCCGGAGTTTAGCTGTTGATAACCCTTTTTCAACTGCAAGGGATAACTTGATTGTAGCATTTGAGAAGGTATGAGTGCAAAGTTTAGTTTCTATTCGGGTTTAGGGTTTTGGACATTAATGACATGGTGGCCTTTTGGATGTATTATGGATGACATTTAATTTGTGCTTTTGTTACATCTAGACTACGTTGATTTGCATGAACATTTTGTTATGTGCATTTTCATATGTACTTGTGGTTTTTTTGAAAAATGAGGATAATTGTAAAGTAAACTTTAACCATGTCTTGGGTGGTATTCCGCGAAGGTGCTGATTCTTTGTAGAATAGATGCCTAGACCTTTCAGTCTAATGGGAAGAAATTATTTATCCCTCCTTTTGTAGTTAATTACGTTTCTTATGAAGATTAGAAATGGGGTTTTGTAGGTTGCTGACACAAAATGTTGCCTGTAGTAGAAGATATTGCGTTACCCATTAATATCCATAGATTAGCAGAAGCTACAACTTGTCATAATGATAAACTGTTATCTTATTCTTTCCATTATGGAGTTCTGTGAGAATTCTTAATTGTGTTCAATGACAGTTTTTATCTTTTTTTCTTTGAGCAGGCTGCTAACATGGCAGTTCAACTTTTAGGGTTTTCCAGTTTTATATAATTGTTAAGAGAGTGTAATTATTTAATATTAAATTTTACTGACTTGAAAGCTGATTCCAAGTGGGTTTATTATTTATATGCTAGTATTGAAACATGCATATGATTAGGAAATTGTATTAAATATATGCATTAGCGTTTGCAGAATCGCCATAATTACTCGCAGCTCCATGGGGATGTTAAGACCCCCTTCAAGGAGCCTGCTGTGCGGCTATCGGGAAAAGGCAGGGGGAAATTGGAAGCGAAGCTTGCATCTAAAGATGCCAACATGGAACCAAACCCTTCTAAGGAGAAAGTATCTGGTGTCCAGGATATTTTTAAGTCCTTTTGCATTCGATTTGTGCGTCTTAATGGCATTCTTTTTACACGCACAAGGTATATTTTTTCAGTAGGCCTCTCACTTTTGTTATTGACCTAGTCTTTTTGGGGGGTTGTGTCCTTATCAGTGCTTACTTTGTGCAGCCTGGAGACTTTTGCAGATGTTCTTACTCGGGTTAGCCGTGATTTATGTGAACTTCTCTCTTCTGGGCCAGAAGAGGAACTGAATTTTGGCACAGGTGCTGCTGAGAATGCACTTCTCCTTGTTAGGCTGGTTGCCATTCTCATATTTACAGTTCACAATCTGAAGAGGGAGAGTGAAGGTCAAACATATGCTGAAATTGTACAGCGTGCTGCCCTGCTTCAGAATGCATTCACTGCTGTTTTTGAGTTGATAGGACTTGTAGTAGAGAGATGTTCACAGCTCCGGGATGTTTCTTCAAGCTACACTTTACCTTCTATTTTGGTTTTTTTAGAATGGCTAGCTTGTTGCCCTGATATTGCAGCTGCTGGTAGTGATGTTGATGAGAAACAGTCAATTACTAGATCTCTTTTCTGGAAACATTGTGTGTCATTGCTGAATAAGATTTTGTCAATTAGGCCAAGGTGCATGGATGATGATGAAGAGGAGGCCTGCTTTTTCAATATGAGTAGCTATGAAGGAGAGACTGAAAACCGTCTTGCATTGTGGGAGGACTTTGAGTTGCGAGGGTTCTTGCCTCTTGCTCCTGCACACTCCATTTTGGACTTCTCAAGGAAATGTTCCTTTGTAAGCGATGGCAATAAGGAAAGGAAAGCCCGTGTCAAGAGAATTTTGGCCGCTGGGAAGGCTCTAGCTAATGTCATAAGGGTTGATCAGAAAACTGTTTGTTTTGATTCAAAAGCTAAGAAATTTCTTATTGGTGTTGAGCCATTTGCAGATGTCACAGTGAGCGCCGCTACCCCTGTGGTAACGAATAGTGAGGTGCATGAAACCCCCTCTGAGAATATAACTAATATTGGAAATGTTCAGCCAATCCCACAACCTAGAACGGTTGGTGAAGAAGATGACGATGATGATGAAGTGATTGTTTTCCAGCCGGCTATGAGTGAGAAGAGAACTGAGGTGATGGATCACAATCATCCCCCCTCTGATATTTTGAAGCTTGATCAAAGTAGTTCTGCTGGTGATCTCAAATTTTATGGCAGCACTATGCCTGCTCCTTATGATAGTCTTCACCAGCATGACACATTTGATGCTAGTCATCCACTGCCTGCATCTGTTGGTAATTTTCTCCCTCAGCATCTGCAGCCTGTTCAGATGCATGGATCTAGGTGGTCAGTAGAAGAAGCTACTTCTCTGGCTAATAGCTTAAAAAGTTTGAAAATATTGGAGAATGGGCATTTAACTAAGAGTCAGATGGAAGATAATTTAGGCTTTTCTCATCCTGCTGCTCATTCAGTTGCTATCCAACAGCCCATCAATGTTCATGCTAGTGGTATGTACTGCAGTCGGACAAAAATTTCAGAAACTGTGATGCCATCCAGAATTAATGCTATTGTGTCATCTGAAGTTACTGGTGATGATTTGGCTGCTAGAACTACCTCATCTTCACTAGTTGGAATGCAGAAGAATCCTATTAGCCGCCCGGTCAGGCATCTTGGTCCGCCACCAGGTTTTAGCCCTGTTCCTCTAAAGGCTCTGAATGAATCTGTTTCTGCTGTAGAATTGAGGAACCCTCTGATGGATGATTATAGTTGGTTGGATGGACATCAGTTGGCATCATCATTAGAAGGCTCTACGCGTGAGAGTTCTCTCTATTATGTATCTCATGCTGATCCCCAACATGTAAATAACAGAAGCAATGGCTTCACTGGAACGGTAAGCTTTCCTTTCCCTGGAAAGCAAGCTCCTGCAGTGCAGTTTCATATGGAAAAGGATAAAGGCTGGCAGGACTACAATACTCTTGAGCATCATCATGAACAGAAATTGCATCAACGGCAACTTGTGAATGGGAACCAGCAGTTTAGCTTACTGCCTGGGCAGTATCCAGGACAATCAGCCTGGACAGGTCCTTATTTTGTGTGAAATCAATATGCAAGTGTAGCTGGTGAGAAGGAACTTCACTCATTTTCCACCTCTTGGTTTTGTAATTTGATTGTAATGCTTTCTAAACTCCTTTTCACATAACCTGTTCATCTAGATTTGTTTTTGTTCTCAAGGTTCTTGAGAATGGTTACTGTGAATGTATTGCTTCCATTTGCCTGCCAAGTTCAAGTCCAACTTTGAGGCACTGTCAGTGTTGAGTTTTTGATGGAGCATGGGAAGCATTGGCTTCCAGCAGGCACTTGCTGCTAGACAAGTGAGTATATGCACTATTATTTTCCTTATTCATTTCATGATTACTTTCTCTGTGTGCTTGTTTGTATGCACTTGGTTATCTTATTGTAGATCATTTCCTAGTAACTCTAGCTAATGGAAGCCACTCTGTATTTCATCCACTCTTGTCATGAATATATAGTTTCCTGTTTATCTCAACCAAAGTGGGGCGTATTGTTAATTTTGCAGATTTAGCCAGATTTGTAGAGGAAGATTGAGGAAATCAATCAATCTTATGAGATGCGGAATTTGCAAGGGAGTAAATGCCTTAACCAGTCACTTTGGGATGGAGATAGAAGGCCTAAATAAAGATGATCTGTTGATTTTTGAGGCTATCTATCTTGAGGAGTTTTGGTGAAATAAACTTGGTTTAGTATGCTATATAACTTTCCAAATGTCTGCCTATAGATTGCTGCTTATAAAATTCTGCAAGCACCAGATGATAAGATATAAATGATATGGTGGCCCAATTCTCCGCGGATACTGCTTTGAGAACTCTAGTTGAGAGGTATAAGAGCAACTTATCAATGAATGAACGGTGGGAGGGATTGGAAATACTCGGAATGTGTACTTCTAACATCTCTCCATATATGGTGGTGAGTATTGAATAAAGACTTCATTTTGTTATAGATTTTAGTGATTTGTTGAAATTGGGGGATCAGTCGAAACTACCTCTATTATGAAATACATAAATAAATTAATGAATGCTTTGGATAATTTATTTGTTTCTGCTTGTTTGGTTACTGTAATACTACTGAGTTGCTGCCAATTTCAAACTCAAATAGATTTTGCACTAATTATTTAATGTGGATCATAAAGTATGTTTTTCTACTGTATTTATTGTTAGGAACATAAAAGTACAAACATCTTTCAACTTCAACAAGCCTGTGGTGTCACTGTTTAATGACAATAGGGTTTTTCATTTTGGTAGAAATGAAGTCTTGTAACCTAACAGAGGTTCTCGTATCAGAATTTCTTTTCCTAACCCTTACAGTCGCCAGTGGTACTCTCAGGAAATGACTCTAGTTGAACAGTATAGTTCAATTTTCCGTAATTCCATTACAAGCCCAACAATTAGTAAATGTAGTCACTTTTACTTTTGGTGCCCTAACATCATAGTTAGTACCTCTCCTCATAGGACCATTTTCTTTTTCTTCATTTTGAAGTATCAGCTCTCCAATCTTGATCCTTTAAAATCAAATACAAACAACTAAGCCTCCAAGGACTAGGACAGAGCCATTTCTTTAGAACAGAAAAAGAATAATTTGGGCAAGATTTATTTCAACTAAATTTTCAAGTATATTAAAACTTGCATGATTTGAGGCAAATCCATGTTGCTTCAAAATATTCACAAAAATATTTTTCTTTACACGTTATAATTTTTATAAAAACCTTATATGGTTTCAATTTGTAAATATAAATATAAAGCACAGAGACAGGATATGGATGAGGAATTTTGCTTTTTAGGATTGAGAGGGATGAGACTAAAGTAATAAACAAAATCAATTTTAAATAAAAAATCCAGATACATGTGTAAATATCCATTTATCTTCAAGCTCTAATAGAAAAAGAAAATCTAAATCTGACAATCAGATTTGGAGTTCCATCCACGTTGGAGTAATAAGATGATAACCAATCCACATACTATATATATACACTATGTTCACGTCAATTCATCAAAGAATGTGCGCTACTATTCAACTCATTGGCTATTAAATTATTTGCCTCCACCAATTCAAATACTCATCTAATATAAAAATAAATAAATAAATCTACTCTTCAAAGCTAATGTAAAATCAGAATTTCATTCCAACAACTACTACCATTCAAAACCAAATACAAATTTACCTTTTCATACAATATTAATTTATTTAAATAGATTTTGAGTGTTGTTTTATGTATAAAGATATTTATGTGGTGTTGTAAATATCAATAATTAAAATGGTTGAAATGAAGAAATGAGGTCGTACGTTGTTCCAATGAGACAAGGCTCATAAGTCATAACTAAAAAGGAGTGCGTTTGGCAGTTGCCTGCACATGGTTGTTTCTCATTTCTAACAAGATTGCCACGTGATTCTGCACATGCGCATTGACCCCACCTTGCATTCTATTTAATTTCAATCGTTAATTTTTTAAAAGCAAAGATTGGTTCCATATCACATGCAATAAATATTTGGTGCCACATATAATATATTACGAATAAATGTTTGATGTTACATATTATCAATCAAGGGAAACCAACTTTTTTGTTTTATTATGACTGAGGCATTTTGTTGTTTGGTTCACATCCCCTCTCAGCTCTCCTTTTACCACCTTTGGATAACTTTTACTCATTCATATCATTTTTTTCCTTCCCAAATAAATTTTACTTCTTTTTTATTACAGTATTACTCTTTCTTTTTTACTAGTTATTATTTATATTATGATCATTTTTATAATATTTAGGTAACAAGTCCTTTTTTCTTTATATTAATTCACTAAATAATCAAACCAAGATAACAAGTAAATTAACTATGGTAATACTACAAATAGTATATTGAGCATCTATATGTAACTTTTCCACCAATAGATAGTCTTCTAGAACACTATAGAATCATAAAGAAGATTCCTCATCAAAGTAGTCAATTCATGCTTGACTACATTAGCCTCCCTTGGAATCTGTTGGATGACCATCTGCCAATATTGTCTACACAGATTTTGAATTCGTAGGGTTAAATCTTTATATAAAACTGCACTAGAGCCATCATATATTATCCAAAATTCAACTTGCTCAACGTTACATTTTTCAATGTTCCTCCCGACTCCATCAAATCAAATGCCATGACAATCTCTCATCACTGCTGCTACTAATGCTAACCTCAAACCTAGATTCCTTGAATTGGTTAAGTCAAAGAACTCATTCGCATTTGAAATCATTATGCTTCTTTGCATAAAAATTAAACATGAACCTTCAAAACAAAATTAAACATCAAAACTGGATAGATTGGAGCTGGAGTTGAATTAAATGAATTTATAAGTTTGTAAGTCAGATGATTCTAATAACTAAAATTTTTAAATACTAATAAAATTATGACACTTAATTATTTTTTAAAGACAAAGTTACACTATTATGTAATCATTCACACACAATAAATCTCTAAATTTATTACTTTTAAAATAATAATCAATTATAAGAAAAACAAGATCCACGTAAAAAAAAAAACAATACAAATTTTTTAATAATTTAATACGATAAATCTATACCAATTATTGTTTTCTTTTTTTATCTTATTTTGTTAATAATGAGAAAAGGGATGGGAGGCATGCTAATTGGTGCTGACCTCCAAACTTAATGTTTCAGTTACAAGTAGTAGTTCTTTTTCACGTTTTCATAAATGCATACCATGTTTTGTCTTCAGTTAAAATGCATGCATCTACCTTTGCCTTTATCTTTTTGCATCTTTCTTCATGACTCTTTATAATTCCACAACTACAAAATTATTATTGTCTAAACATATAAGAAATTAGAACATTACTACTCAAACTAAAACCTAATGCCATTTACATGTAATTGTGTATACGATAGATGTTAAATCTAATTTCTTAAAAATTCAACATCTTTATTTTTTACCAAAAATCCTTAATTGCCAAGTACACCACAATTAAAGATCAATGGAACAAAAGTTAATTAAAAGAGTTCAACATTTTCGCTCTTTTTTTTTTTGTGTGTAAAACATATTATATTTCTTTTAAGTATATGATCTTCAATACCAAAATAATAAATTAATTAAATATATGTATTAATACTCTTTAATTGTGTTTTATATTATTTTCAACTTACTTAAAGCACAGGTTTTCTAGCCTCTTTTCTTTAATTTTTTATAAAGATAAACTATTTAGTTAGTTACCTAATTTTCAAGGCATATGATCTAAAGTAAAATATTTACAAATTTATCATTAATTTTAAAAAAAATATATTTTAATCACCTAATAGTTAAATATTCTTTTTCTTCCCATTCTCCTAATTTTTCTTCTTCATCCCTCCTCTCACTTTCGGGTAATAATAAAAAATAAATAAAGTGATTGGTCAAAACCTCAAACTCCAACATCCACAATGAATTCATGTATTTACTTAATTTTAGTTACAGATTATAGATGTGAAAATACCAGGGTTGATGGAACCAAAAAAAAAAAAAAAAGCAGCAGAAAGAAGTTATTAGTTATACTCTCATTGCATCATTGAATATTGATGATAAAATAAATAAAAGTAGAAATAATTAAGGATAAAAAGGAACTGTTATGGCAGGAATTATTGGTAGGAGATGGATGGTGACATTTCAATCAAATTTGTGGGAGGGTTGTCGTGGATTGAGCAGGCAATCAATGATTCAAGCTCCACCACCCACTAACCTCCCAAATATCTTTCCCCTCACACTTCACTCTAAATATTTGTCTATCCTTTTTTTAAAAAAATTACAACTATACTACATTTATATCATATTTAATATCTGAATAATTAAGTAAACTGTCAATTTTAAAATCCATTTAAATAACTCCAATAAATATACTAAGCTCAAACACACTTTTATCTTAAAAATAATATTTTTAAATATTAGATTTAATATCCGTAGTTTCAATAGCAAATATCTTTGATTGTTTTGAGTAAAAACTTAATGCTCAGCAAAATTTACACCACAAACTCCTATAGTCCTATATATAATGCTCACCAAACAGCTGCACAACGCACAGACGCAAAAACAGAAAGAGCAATGTCTCGGCACAGACGCCAAGCCTCTCGAGTGCTCCCACCGGACCTAAGTCTAACATGGGAAGGAGACGAGCAGCCACCCAAATCCACCCACTCCTCCGTCCAACCAATTGCCACTGCCACTCCCTACGGCTCTAAAGCTACATCCACAGACACCTCTTCAAATCCATCCACAACCATTCTTCAACATTACTCTTCCGGAGACCATTCCCTGCAGTCTCCTCAAAACAACCCTTCTACAACCAACAAACCTTCTTGAAATTAATTAAACCCCTGCTTCTTATTACTACTACTTTTCTTTGTAGCAATGTTGAAGGCTTATCCTAGTCTTCTTTTTTTCTTCTTCTTTCATCTGTATAATTTGTGTTGGTAAGCTGAAAAAGCTTGATGTTTGATGTACGTTGTGCCAGGTGTTGCTTATTTAGCTTCTTGAATCTGCAATACTTCTCTGCCTCTTTCTCACTCTATTTACAAGTGCAATAACCTTTTCTCAATAGGATTTTTTTCTTCTATTTTTGCGCATTGCAGGTTTTTCTATTTCATGCCAAGTGTAAATGATTTTTTTTTTTTAAATTTGAGCTGATTTAAGAAAAAAAATTCGGATAACTTTAATTAAGACAATGCATTGAATACATGAATATCTCCTTTTAGTTTTTATAATTTTATCTATTTTTTGGGTTCATTTTTATCTAGTTTTTTTTTTCATACTATTAACCATTAAGTTATAATAACGACCCTAATCACACACTTTATAATTAAAAGATAGTGATGTTAGCATATTAGAGAATATCTTTAGAGTATTTTAATTTTGATTTTTCGCCATGTTATTTTAATTAATTTTAATTAGTGATCTCTTAGTCTAACGACAATAACATTTTATTGTAAGTACTAGAGTTTAAGTTCAATCTCAAACAACCACATTCTCCTCCTCCAATTTAAAAAAAAAAAATTATATTTTCGTAAGTGACGAGAGAAAGAGTGACTTGAATCCAAAATTACATGTCAATTTAAATATCATAAACTTAATTAAAACATTTAAAGATAACAAGTTAAATAAATATAAACTTTTTTTTTTATACTTTTCGTCAAGTGCATTTAGTATTAAAATAAAATTTTGATGTTACTTTATTTGACATTTTCATAATTCAACTACTCAATTAATTACCTACAATAATAAATAACAAATTTCAATTGAAATTTAGTCTTAAGTAGTATTTGATGTTTTCTCTAATTTAATTAATGCATTTAAAGGTAGGAATTAATTAAAGGAAAACCTCCTTTTTGTTATTTCTCGTCAAGTGCATTTACTTTCAAAATAAAAAATGTGATGTTATTTTATTCCACATTTTCACAGTTCCACTATTCAATTAATGACTTATAATAATAAATTATAAATTGGTATTTATTCTTAGGTAGTATTTGGTGTTTTTTTATGTTAAGATTCCAATGGAACGTGATTGTTGGGAATATAATGATCGGGAATATTGTTTTACAACGTTTAGTATACATCAAAATGTATTGATTAAAATTTCAGGACAATTACATTGTAACGTTTGGTTCACTAAGTACTTTCCTAAAAATGTAACGATAATTTAAGAATTTATCCTTATTAAATGAAAGATAATATTCAAGTATTTAATTTTTATAATAAAATTTATTCTTAACAAATATTTGGGTTAAATATTTAATAATAAATTTTAATCGATAGTTTTGAACTTTATTTTTATTTTTAATTTTAATTAAAAATAAATATGTTTCAATTTTGTCTTACACATATATTTTTAAATATAATATTGCATATATAAAATTAAGTATATATAAGTTTGTTTTGGAATAATTTTTAAAAAATTTAAAATCATGTTTCATTTTAGCTAAAGGCTAACCCATAGGAATGTGAAAAAAGTTCATTTTAAGTATTACTCTAAAAAAAATTATAAATAATTTAAAGCTCAATCATGCAAAAAGGTTATGATTAAATAAGAGAGCTAAACCTAATCTTAATTTTTTTTTCCCTTTTGGTCATAAATATTCATAAAAACTATAATAAAATTGAATTTCAATTAATACATCGAAAAGAAAAGAGAGAAAAACAATAGAAAATAAAGCTAACATGTAAACTATATATCATATAGATGATTAAATATGCATATAAAAATAAAATTAGAGAAAAAAATTTACATGCGAAAAATTTTGTCTTAATATTTTTTTTGATGAATTACAATAACAAGGTAAACCCTGAACAACAAACACGACTGGCGTGACTTGAACCCAGACCAAACCTAGGAGGGTAAACAACCTGACCATCAAACCATCATATGAGGTTTTGTCTTAATATTTTTTAAATTTTCCAATCTACATGGAAAAGTAGTTTTCTTATTTTTTTAAATTATTATGGGAATCACATTGTCATATTTGTAGGAAAGTAACTACCAAATGTTAGAACCATTTTCCAACTTATTAAATTCCTAAAAAAATGATCACTTCTTATCATACCAAATACAAATATCACGCTATCTCAGTGATTAATTAATGAATTATTAACATTTAGAAATTTTCTTTTAATTTTACTAAATCCAAAACAAAAGCTCCTATCATTGTGATAAAAAGAAAATATATGTTACTATTATATAATTAAATTTAAATAAAAATAAAAATAAAAACAAAAACATTAATGAATACTACTTTGAACCAGGCTGGGATGGCTTGAAATAGAAGGTAGAGTGGGTACATAATCGGTTGTGCAAATTGCTCGGTTGTTTTCTCATTTCCATTTAGTTTATCTTTCATTGGGAAATTACAAATATGGTTAATGGAAAGTAAGAATGTTTTAAACATAAAAGAAGAAGAAGAAGAAGAAGAAGAAGAAGAAGAAGAAGAAGAAGAAGAAGAAGAAGAAGAAGAAGAAGAAGAAGAAGAAGAAGAAGAAGAACCGTCACAAGCCCATGATTTTTTAGGCTTACTTCAGGATGAGCCCAAACCTATGTTGGATTCTTATTTGCAGTATAAGAATTCAAATTTTTATATTTCGATTTTACATGAAATGCATATTTTAAATATAAACTATTTAAATTTACACGTGATTATATATTTGAAACGTCAAAAATAAACATAAATTTCAAAATCATAAATATGTATAAGATTTTTAATTTATCTAAACAGATTTAATAAGACAAAAAGATAATTGTATTTGCTGATCATAATTGTTAAGTGAGATGATATATTTTTTTTTACTATTAGAATTTCAATTTTTATCTTGAATTAAATATGGAATAATTTTAAAACTTGTGACTAAATCTACATTTTTAATCAACCTATCTAATGTCAAAAAATTAATTAATTATCCAACTCACTCATATGAATATCTTGAAAATAATAATTATTTAATTAGAGTAAAAAAAACCCATAAAATTAGAATTAATATGGATTAGCCCAAAACTTTTTGGAAAAAAAAAGATCGTAACCCATCATTGGATAGGACCCTACCAAAATTTCAACGGGAGGTCCCACTTATTGTACTTAATATAAACGATGCCTATAAAAACCCTAAAAAAGCGTAAATTGCTATTTTTTTTTATTAACTTTTCTCGCTTTTTAGTCCCACGGCTCTGCGCACAATGGCGGATTATAGCGGAGCTATCTCACTTTCTCAAGCGCTAGTCTCCGACGATGACTCATCGGAGCACAGCCCTAGGTGTGTCCCAACTTCCCCTGCATTTTCTTCCAAGTCTAAAACTCCTACCAACATGATTGTCACCCTTGATCATCACCATCACCAGAGGAAGCCTAGAGGTAGGCCTCCTGGATCCAAAAACAAGCCTAAACCCCCCATTGTTATAACTAGAGACACTGACTCTGCTATGAAGCCTGTCATTCTTGACATCTCCGCTGGTTCTGATATTATTGATGCTATTATCACCTTTGCCCGTTCTAACCATGTTGGTATTTGTATTATCAATGTTATTGGCTCTGTATCAAACGTCACCCTCCGCCATCCTGTTTCTCAAGCGCCGGCACTCTCTCTTCATGGACCCTTCGGGTTGCTCTCTTTGTCTGGCTCATACATTGCATCTACTACCCTATCTTCTTCTACTGAAACGTCCCAATCTTCTCAGCCATCAAGCTCACCCTCGCCTAGTTCCTTGTCTTCCAATCTGTCTTGCACTTTTGGTATAACTCTTGCAGGTGCACAAGGGCAAGTGTTTGGAGGGATGATAGGAGGGAAAGTAATAGCAGCAACGCAGGTGATTGTGGTGGCTGCTACTTTTGTAAACCCTGCGTTTCATAGGCTGCCTTGTAAAGGTGATAATGAAGATACTCATCAGGAAACCAAGCATTGTATTCACGGTAACGTTGGTGGTGGAGCTTCTGGTGCAACCGAGTCATGCTCTTCAACTGGCATGTCCACGGCTGTTTACAGTGCACCATGTCCCACTCCACTTAATTGCCAGATCTCGCCCGATGTTATGCCTTGGGGTCCACCCTCACGTCCCTTTTGAGTAAATGAAGGACTTGTGATATTCTCTACATATATACATTCGTCAGATTTTAGTTTTAACATCATCTCAAGCTGAGTATGAGAACTATTCTGGGGGTTTTGAGCTTGTATTTATTTATCTTTCCTTGATATAATTTGAATGATAACTAGCTTTATATATATATATGCACTTTATAATATAATTACCTTCATGCCTGTTAATTGTTAAACCATATAAAAATCACTACCATCGTTCTCTTATCTTGATCATTTTGGAACTTGTGTTCCTTCTATCACTGTCTACAGTTTTAAAAATTGTATTTACGAATCATAATTCACAAGAAAAAAGGCTATCTACTTTTCACATGTCGTAAATAAATAATCAAAAAAAGAAGACAAGTATGACATGCGACGTGTCTTTCGGGGTAGTAGTTCCCATAGTTTAGTGCTGCTACAGAACAACTAAAATGTCACTTGTTAAGGGTTGAAAGCTAGGGTCTCTAAGCCCAACCTCTTTCCCTGGGGAAGGACCCATTTCTTTTGACATCTCAAGAAAGAAGGCCTCAGAGAATAAGCCAGAGTGACATACACAGGCTTACATACAGTGTACTTGAGCAACTTGACTCTTCTATACTGTTTTTGGGTAACTTTTTTTTTTAACCAGTTGCTGGGTAACTTTCAACTCGTTACTGAGCTCTGTCTTTTATTTCTTGTCCCCTCATACAGGCATTGATCAAGGTGCTTTTGTGTTTATATCATATTTATTTTCATTTTGCTTAACTCTTGACCAAATACTGTATGAGTTGTCTTAAATTTTGTTCTTTTTTTTATTGTCAACCTCCTTGTCCCTCAATTCCTTGCTTAATAATGTTAAGATTAATCATAAGTACATATAAATCCAATGTAAACTGGATAAAGGATATGGAACATATATTTAAATTATAAATTAATAATTTATTATTAATTATCCATGCACTATCAATGAATCAAATAAATAATATATATTTAATTTTTTAAGTTCGTATTGTTAGGTTTTCATATTGTAAGCTAATAACAGAATTTAGGTACCTTCTTTTATTACATTAATATGCAATGCTAAGCAATATGCATCCAGATATATTAATAATATGATAAAGATATTGAATAATACTGTGTAAAATAGTAAAATATCGATTCATATATTATATATAGCTATATACATAATTAGATTTATGATCATACATATGAATATGTAGTGTTTATACATGAGTGAAATTCGAAGTTACTGTAAGAAACAGCGCATGGGTTTTGCTTGGCTTTTAGCTGTTGCTTGTATACAAATAGTGCATGATACTTGTCCCCTAGTTCCCCGCTGTCAATGATGGAAATGGAACTGGATGAAGATAATCTTTCATTTTCAATCACAAGAGAAGAAGAGAACAAAATTCAGTCAATATCAAATGAGGGAGAGAGGGGGGGTAACTTTATGTGCCTCGTGAAAATAATGAGAATAAGAGGGGGTGAAAATAGCAGGAGTGTGGAATGGGATGGGATGGGAGTGGGTCCTGTTTAAGGTGATGGACGTCACTGCAGTGAGTAGAGAGTTGAGGAAGAAGAGGCACGCGAGGTCAGAAACAATGTTGGGTTTTATCCCAACGTGTCATTTTCACGACCAATCTAATCTAACAGTAAAAAGTAAAAGCTGCTTTGACTTTGGTTATTTTTGGTTTTGAGGGGGAAGTAAAACAGAGAAAGGAGTGGGTGTTGCTCAATGCTCATACTTGGTGCTTCAAAAGGTAGAAGTAGTTGAATATGTGGGTAACATGGAACTTAGGCTTCCCATTGGTCACTCCAAAAGACTTTGTTGAACAAAGCATATGGGAAGCCCTGCAGGTAGGTAGGTAGAGAGTCCCGAGTGGCTTTAAATTCCAAAGGTATGTTAAAGGCTAGGGAGCTTAACAAACGCCAATGTGAAAGGGGAGCATGCATGCAGTGTTAGAAATTCATAACTCTTTCATTGGGAACTGGAATAATAATAATATATATAATCTATATGTTGATGGGTTGAGTGAGCTTATGTCAAGCAGAGAATTGCTGTGCGTGGGTATTTGTTTTGTTGGATACGTTTTACCTTACCATACAGAAGAAAGAATTAATGAGTTGAAGATCAGAGAAAGCGTGAAAAGCAAGTAGCTATTCCAGAAGCTAATGCTAGATTGGGATCTAGCTTCGGAGGAAGTGGCAGCTAGGGTAGGGGCCTGTACGTTGGCTAGGGTGACAGATTTTTATTGTTCTTTTTTGGCACCAAAGGAGAATCTTGTTAATCAAAATCCCAAATGTTACTGAGTAGTCAAAAGCTTTGCGTATTTGGTTGCTTCGACGGAACAACTAACAAGTTACGCCTCGTAATTATATTGAGGTTTTGATCATTATTCATACTAATACAACATATTGTATAGTCAGTCCACCACTCAGATTAATCAGTATTATTAACGGCAGATACTTTAATTATGAAAAAATTTTATTCAAAACCTCAAATTTGGAATATTTTAGGAAATAAATTAATATATTTTTACTATGAATCTTTTTATTCCATAGTTTTTTATTAAAAATAATAATGTTTTATTTATTATTAAAATAAATTATAGATTATATTATATGCTAAAATAATCATATTGTTAAATATAATATATATTTCATTTAGTATAAGTAAGCATTTTTTCCAAAATATACACAGTTATAATTACAATTATAAAAGAAAATCAAATTGGTTACCAAACTTATACCAAAATAATTTTATACAATGTTGAGGGACATAAACTAAAATAAATAAATATATTTGTGAAAAAGAAAAAACATTAAACTAGGATTACATTAGAACTATACACCCTCAAACAAAAGATATGAAGTGCAATAGTTATCGCTGTTTAATAAACTCTTCATATTCGCCGATGGTTCCTCATGAATAATCAACTACTCTATTTTGCCTCTGACTTCTTTTGTAAGACAATCTATGTCGAAACTTTACTTCTCAATTCTTAAAACACTAATTCTGTTGAAACTTTACTATAATTATTATTTGTTGCTAGACAATTGTAAATAATAGTTACCAACATTAAATTATAAAAAATAAATATAAATTGAAAATCAACATATTTTATACATATAAAATGATATTGGAATCTGCTATCATAAAAATTCAGACACTAACCTTACTATTAATAACACCTCATTGGCAGTAGGTTAATTTTTTTTTTAAATTGTCTTTTATTTACATTTTTAGTACATGGGGAATTTTTAATTTAATTATAATATTTAGCTCTGTGATAAATTTTATTTTGAGATTAACTACAGTAGTCACTGAAAAAAACCTGGGCTTTAGCCTGAAATATTAAACCCAATAGTATCTTTGAGCTTTAGATTTGAAGAAAGGTTGGACCTAGCTGTGATTTTACAAAATGGACAAGGGACTGGGCTCATTCAAACATAATTCTACTTTTTATTTATTAGTAAAAGCTTTTCTTTTAAGGAGATTTACTACTAAAAGTTTTAATACCATCCATAAGTTATTATTCAAAACTAGCATTTAAGTCCGACTTTCAAACCCTTACCTTTCAATCTACCTAATAATAATAACCTCAAATTATTTGTTTGTGTTAAATTATATAATAAAAAATTGAATGTTAAAATAGGTTCTAAGTACATATAAATTTTTAGAATTTATTTATTATATTTTTACTTTTAAGAATTTAGTCTTTTTATTTTTCAGATTTAAAAATCTAAGTTCAATTGTTACTACCATTCAATTATTTGGTGAGACAATTTGAAATAATAATAATAACCCGGTTGGTAATGTAACAGTAAAGATGACATTAAAAATATTGATTAAGAAATTTTTTCTTAAAACCACTAATTTGAACTCGTCATGATTAAAAACATTCTATTGAAATAGTTGCTTAAGAAAATTTGATGTCAACAATGACATCATAAAAGTAGAGAGACCAAGTTATGTTAAAAATTAAAAAGAATTAAGCTCAAGTTTTAGTATAGTCTAAGGTCCAAAATTAGAATTTAACTATTATCTTATAATATCAAGAAAAAAAAACAATGCAAGAGATATAAACTCACATGACAGTCTTTATGACTCGTAGGGTAATCAAATTATATATAACCACAATTTTTGTAAACGAAAAGTTAACAATACTAACTATTTAGACTAATTAACAATATTATAAAAATATTAAAACTAAATTATGTTAAAATTAAATATTAATTTTAGATATAATAGATAGATTAAAACTAAAATTTAACCATTTTTTACTGACTTGTAAAAAAAAAACCATGAGTGCTCACAAGTCAATAAAGGTCCAAAACCTTCCTTTTATATAATAAGAATAATGATAATAATAATACTAATACTACCACTTTAAAAAAATAATAATAACAATAGGAAGAATATTTGATAGGTTGTCGGTGTTGACACCATTTTTTTTTGAAAACGGGGTCGACTTGGATTTAAAAAAAAGAATAAAAACGGGAGTCGCCACCGATCCTTTTTTGACGAGGTGTGATCGGGTCACCTCAAAAAGTGGTTGTTTTTAATAAATGATTTAATTTTATTAAAACAACGATTTTGGTCTACGAAATTCAAAAAAATGAGTTCGGGAGCCGGTTACGCACGAGGAAGGATTAGCACCCTCGATACGCCCAAAATTGGTACCTAGTTGATTAATTAGTGTCTTAGTGTCGAAAATTGAAAATTTGAAGAGTTTTAAAAAAAACGATCCTTAAAAGAAAATCTGATATCGTGAATTGAAACATAAGATTCTCTTGTTCCGAAGGAATCTCACATCCAGCACGTTAGGACACGATACTCTAAACCATCGAAACCAAGATCACCTTATAGTTTAATGAAACCATACTTTGAAGCTTTAAGAGGATATTTGGCTATTTAGTCAAACGAGAAATCGAAACCCAGCACGTTAGGGCACGTTTTCTCGAGTTTCCAAACGCGAAATATTGCCTTATTTAGAAAAATTTTCCTTTTGGTGTTTAGTGTCAATGCTTGACAAAACAATAACGAATACGACAAGGTGAGCAAAGTAAAGTGAGTAACAACAATGCAATAGGCAAAATGAAATGACGAGGCGATTACATAAACAAAGCATACAAATAAATAAATAGAACTAACATTTTAGAAAAAGTACAAGTGTACATGAATAAATAAACAAACACCAAATATCAATGATGACAATAAATACAATTACATAAAATGTGTATGCATGTATATTTAAAGCCATAAAATAAGAAATGCATATAAATTATAGAGTATGAAAACGTACATAAATATACATATATAAAAAAAAACTGTAAGTATTATAAAATAAAAATGTAAGTATGTGCATATGTACATTTAAAATGTATATAGGTATACTTATTTTTTAGACTATAAAATATACAGAAGAGGAATATATGTTTATACATATGTAGGAGTTATAAAATATAAAACACGTGTATGTACAAATCTATAACATAAAATATATACGTATGTATATTTAAAAAATGTGTATATACATGTATATATAAAAAAACATATAGATTGTAGCATATATAAAAAATATAAGTATGTAGATATATTGATTAAAAAAATATGTACGTATTAAGAAGCATGCATGTACATGTATATGACGAAATCTGAATTTTTTTTTTATATATATATATGTATAACATTAAGTAAAATATTAAATAAGACTGGTTTTTAAACATGTATATTTCTATAAAATAAAAATAAATAAATAAAAACTTGAAGTTAAAAAAAAAAAGCCGAGGATCGAATTGGAGTCAGGCCAATAATTTGGGACCAATTTCGCAAATAAAAGGGGGAGGGGCTGAAATGAAGCGCGCTCAAGGCCCAAATGACCCTCAGGGAAATGTTCCCATGCCATCTGAACGGCACCGTTTCAGGGAACAACAACGACGCCTGGTCTAATGACCGAATTGAAGCGGGAGCAAAGTTTACGGCCCAAATTAGAAAATAAATGAAAGGTTGGACTGCACTTCGACTCAAGTTGGGGGGACTAAATGCATAAATTACCCATTAGGGCAACGCATGCGCAGATCCCCCATTTACGGCGCCGTTTTGTCTAATATAAACATCAAAAAGGAAAGGAAAAAAAAAATTGCTTCATTTTTCAAAGAAAAAACAGAAGGCTCAGCACCTCTCTCTCTCGCAGGTTCCAAGTCCGGCCGATAGGGCCATCGCCGGCGCCGCCGCGCCCCTCACCGTCATCGGTGATCAGAGCAATGCAAAGGTCGAGTCTTTTACCCGATTTAAAGGCCATTTGAAGGCCGAAGCCTCTGGGCTCGAAGGCCAAAAGAAGAGAAACCCCCACGGCCTCCCTTCGGTCCCGATTTCACCGACCAAGGCGGTTCCGGCGACGGACCTTGCATGCGGCCCTAGGTAAGTTTCTTCACTTCCCTTTTATTTTTTATTTATTGTTAAAAAACTACTTGTAAAAGAAAATGAACCGAAAGAAAAGAAAAATAAAATTAAAAAAAAAAAGAAAAAAGAAAACTGCAAACAGAGAAAAAAAAAAGAAAACGAATAGATTTTTCAACCTTTTTCAATCTGAATTGTGATTTTTGATTAACCTATGTGCGTTTTTTACAAAGAGAATCGAAGCCGAACTACAAGGGTCCGATTTTGGCTTTTATAGCCAAATACAACTGTTCATATCTACTGTTTATGTTTTTTTTTTATTTTCTCTCTGCTGCGTGTTTGTTGCTCTTGCAGGGAATGGCCGGTGTTGGTGGTGGGAGTGTCAGACGGTATGGGCGTCGTGGAGGCTGGCGCGGAGCAGAGGCGTGCGAGGGGTTGGGCAGAGGCTGGAGCGGCGCGCCCTAGGCATGCTGCGCCTAGGGTTTTCTGCTGCAAACATTTTGTTTTTTTTATTTGGGCTAGGGTTTCTGTTATTGGGCTAGGATTTGGGTAGTGGGTTGAATTTTGGGTTTGTTTTACTGGTATGGGCCCGGGTATTTTATTTTCTGATTTAGGCCATATTGGCCTGCTTTAATGGACTGTGGCATTTTATTTATTTTGTTTTATTTTTGGCACTAGGCCCGGCAAATTTGGGCTTCTACAGTCGGTGCATAAATTTTATATACCATCAATAATAATAATATTATACTTCATCATTAAATCAATTAATATATATTGAAGGACTTACAAATAAATTGTAATAATTTTATTTGGACCTAATTAAATAATAAATTATTATAAATAAATGCTATTAAATAAGATTTTAAAACTCGAACCTAAGATGTTAAATAAGATCGTTATTAGTATTTATTTATAACAATTACAAATAATATTTAATTATATTTAAATAAATTTATTAATATTTATTTTTAGGTCTTTCATATATTTTGTTTAATTTAATAATAAAACATCATGTTATTACTCACTAATAACATATAAGATTTATGGACCGACAATCTATTAAATGTTGTTCTATAATAATAACAATCTATTCTACTTTATATATAAAAGGAAAGTTCTAATGCCTTCCCAAAACTTGTCCAAGGTTTTCTTTTCTTTTTTTCCCTTTTTCATTATAAATATAAATGGTTAAATTTCAAATCTGGTTATTAAAAAATAGTGAAAAAAATATCATATCGTATTTGAGTAGTGAAAAAAATAGTAAAAGGGGAAAGCATAATGGTTGAAGATTGAAGATGAAGTTAGGTAGGCAGAATAAATAGGTGTGTCAAAAAAAACCTGCCAACATACAGTGTCAGCCAATAAACTGGCAACAAAATTGTAAGCATAAGCTGCCCCCCACCATAGTTGGTATGTATGAACGATTTTCTCGTCACCTCATCAATTTAAAAGTAAAAAGAGAATGAAGTGTTAAAACATCATTGGCAATAAACACTTGATGTTTTCAAGTGCATCATTGGATTCCAATTTCTTTAAATAAAGAAATAAAACAAAGTGAAATGTGTAGGAAGAGGGGCGTTATCCTTAGATATGATCATTTATATTAAATGTGATAAAGCTAAAACAAAAGATGTATTAAAACATTAATTTTTATTTATTCAATTACATCAAAATCAGGGAATCTATTTATGAATAATTTTATATATTCAAAGATGGTTGCATCAGTGAGAGTTAAAACACTGGCTGAATTCCAGTGTCCCACAACCACCACATCTGGTCAGTGCAGCAGAAGGATCTTAGTGGGGTTCAACAAATATATTTTTGGACTGCGATTTTCAACATTTTGATCATGACTTAGGGAACATTTTTCACAAATATCAAGATATTTTATTTGCATGCATAAATTTTTTATTTTAATATAATTTTCACTCTATTATTGGAAAAATTATCTTCTCATTTTAGTTTTTCCCCGAAAATAACATAAAAGACAAAAAAAAATTATATAGATGGAAACAAGAGAAGAGGAATAGTAAAATTGGTTTAATTTAAATAAATTGAGTAGTCGAGCATTCTTCCCACCCAACAATAATAAAAAAAAAGTTATTCAGAAAATTTACAGAATTGGAAGTCCTTAGTTTGTTATTTTGGCAGATCAAGGAAAATGAATACATGTAAAGAAAAGGAATGTCGGTGCTCCTCACCAGTTTAATTTTATCCTAACCCAAAAGCAATAAACAAAAATGCCACTAAAATCAAATGTAATCATTGTTTCTACCGAATAAAAGCAAAACAAAATCATCACCTTCTGCAGAAGAGATTGCTTGCTTCTATCATTATTTTATTTACATTTTGGACATAATTTTTTTAATAAATTTACTACTGCAAAAAGCGAATGTTGGAGAGTGGATAAGAAGGATTGTGACCCCTTTGTTTTTTTGTTTTATAAAAATATTCGATTTGTGTTTTCGTGTTAATTCTACAATATCTGGAAAATTTTCGTCCGAATGATTGGAGATGAAGCTCAAAATCCATAAAAATCATTTCATTTTGTCTCTCTCCAAATTGAAAACACAAGGATAAACAGCTGAGAAATGGATGAGTTATTAAGATGGGGATGTTACAAATTATAAATTACAATCTCAACATTTAAGTCAATATAAAGGATTTTAACAACTGAATTGCAGAGAAAACAAGGCGAAAGCTATTGTTGTTAAGACAAAAGAGTAGTAAAATCAATGTCAAAAGCACTACTTGTCAACTCCCTCAATTTCAGATAACATTTGCAGCCATCCCTGCTCCACCACAAACTTCAAAAGAAAGCCCGGCTACCATAAAAAACCCTGGACCCATCCTTCTTTTTCTCGTGTTCTATTTTCTTGCTATTGTTTTGAATCAGATCACCACGATCTTCGTGTTCGGGTTTGTCAAGATCCATTGGGAGTTTCATCTTAGCCAATGACTCTGTAAACTGTTGCATGCTCCTCATGTACATGTCTACTATTTGTTGTTGCATTGCCGACTGTTCTGCCTCCAAATTCATGTTCCCCAATGGAGCTGAAAACACTTGTTTGCTCGAATATTTCGACTCTTTCTCCTCTCGAGCTTCGCTGCCTTTCTTTGAAGTTGGGGTATCGGGACAACCGCCTTGGCTTGGATTAGTCTCGGTGGTGACCGATGTATTCGATGGCTCCCCACCCACACGACTCTTCTTCTCTGAAGAGTCAGCCGAGTTGCGATCATCGCTTAGGCTTGTAGTTGTAGAACTCAAAAACCCAGAATTCTGAATGCTCCCATTGGGAGAAACGGATCCTCCATGGGTTTCTTCCGGTGAATTTGCCGTCATTTCGTAATCTTGAAGATGCTGATGAGAGGCACCCAGTTGAAGGAAGGAAGCAATTCCTGGCCTCGGATTCAAACCGTCGAAGTACTCCGAAACCATTTGTTGATTCTCCCTAACAACATTGATATCAGGAAATTCTATCCTGGAATACTCAACAGGGTCTAGAATAACTTGGGATTCGGAGATTTTCCGGTCAAGCAATACCACTTCTGCTGATATCGAAGAATTGGTTTTTGTGGTTTCAGGGAAGGGACTGGTCTGAGGATTGAGAGCCATTGAAGTGTTCAAAGATAGACTCAATTTGACAGTTCCGGCAGGAGAATGGAAAAGATCAGTGGAAGAGAGGCTATAATCTTGAGTGATTTTACCTTTGCCAATAACTTGTGAAATTGGAACTAAAGCAAAGCCCAAAAGCTGGTCTTCCATGTAGTTTCTGGCCCTACTAAGCATCCAAATCTCACATTTGAGGACAGCATCTATCTGAGTGACTTTCATCATCAAGTTCTCGTTGAATTCAGGATTCTTTCCACCTCCATTGATGATTCTAGTAGAGTGGGTATCATCAGGGTTATAGGTGAGCGAGAACTTGGCATAAACATCTTGGTTGTCGTAGATACATATGTTATGAATATTCCTAGCATGGTGAACATAGATCTCAAGAATGCCCGAGAACTCGGAATCTCGGTCTGCATCATCTATGGTATTTGAATTCGGGTTAAAACAGAAACCAGATGATGTTCTGAAAGAATCCATGACTCGAAATAGGATTTGCTCTTTACAATTTCAATCTGATTGCCAGCAAAGATCCGGCAATTAAGAAACCACGGAACCAAAACAGAGGTTGATGCAGAGAAAAAAAAAAGGGTCAAAAACGATGCATTAGATGAAAACTTAATACAACCTAAACTCTATATTCCCTTTGAACTTGAAATTCTTTAGAAGGTTTAGAAGAACAAAAAATGCATGATTGAAGTGAAAAAAAAAAGCCTGGAGAGCAGAAAGAAAATTCAGAGATGAAAATGAAAAGAAAAAAAAAATGAACTTGAGAGATGAACCTGATTAAGAGCAGGGCATTGGAAGCTACAGTTTGTGGTTGTATATCATGTTAGGTTGAATGGTTGGTGAGGAATTTTAGCAAAGGAAGACGTGAATTCCAGGAGAAGCATAGGATAGGAGAAAAGGTAAGAGAGAAGAGCAGTGAGGAGAAGAGATTGAGTAGGGTGGGTATGGTAGTAGGTGGAAATCAACAGGGAAGATGAGAAAGTCAAAAATTGCTGTTGATGCAGACGATGATGTTACTTATGCTTGTTTTTTTTCATGCATACGCTTCTACAGTTTTTTCTTATATGTATAATAATTAAAGAATAAAAAGTTTCTTTTTAAAATCAATTCCAAGCAAAATAAAAGAATAATTAAATGCCCTTTTTTATGGGGTGGGTGGATGATAGTGATTTTGGGAGAAGGATTGCTTTGCTTGACAATACAGCTTCCACTTCCTATGACTAAATTTGCTCCACTTTGGAAAATGGAGGTCCCACTTCGCCCCCTTCCTCTTCGCTATTTGCTTTGACATATCCCACTCTATTCCCTTTTCCTCTAGGTTAAAATTAAATTAAAAAATTTTCTGTTTTAGTATAATTAAAAATTAAATATCAACTATAATTATATTGTTTTATTATAATATATTTTATTTTTTAATTACTTATTTCATAATTTCAATCTTATTAATATTAATTTTAAATAAAAAATAAATATTATAATTTGATTATTTCAATTTTTTAATAAAAGCAAATAAGGTATTTTTAAAAAATAAAATCAACTTGATATTTTCAATTTAAAGAGTGTGTTTTGTAAAGTGAAAAAGTAGATCGATAAAATGAGAGAGAAAAAAAGAAAAAAAGATGATATTTTTTATTATAATCCACAAAAATTAATCTTTTCAAATTAAAATTATAAGATGAGAGAAGATGATAAATAATTGAAAATTATATATTTTTTAAAAGTTTCATTTTCTTTCCTCTCATTTCCTATATTTCTATTTTTTCAGCCCTTCAATTTCCCATATTTTTAATTTTCTTTCCACTCTACCGAACAATAAATGGTAGGGGTGATATTTGTTTAGTTAAATCGAGATTTTTGGATTTTTTAAACCGACAATCATAATTTAGTTCGACTTTGTTTGATTTTTTGTGTTTCCATATTAATTTTTTTTATATTTTTAGACTTATTTTGACAAAATAAATTTTATTTCATGGCTTTTCAATATAATTTGACAATTTAAAATTTTTTCATAAATCAATTCCACTTTTTTAAATATGAAATATTTTTTATATAATAAATAATTAAAAATCATTGTATATTAAATAAAAAATAGAATTTTGTTCGGTTTCAAGTAATCGTGATTTTTAAACTTGTATTCCATAAACAGTCTAAACACTTTGGGTTAAGTCAATTTTCTATTTTTGAGGCTGAGCCTAGCCTAAGGGTATACTTGGCCCGAGTGGAAAAGTGGAATGATAGAATGGAGTAAAAAGTGGAAAGAAAATAAATATTGAATGTGATTGGTAGGGAAGAAATTTTCATCTTATTGCATAAAAACCAATCCTTCAAAATTATAATAATAACATGAGAGAAAATCTGAAAGTATGGATGACAAAGGAGCGGGTTAGAAGTGGATGTTGTTAAATTTGCCACCACTCCTGCTCCAATATAAATGTATAATCTTGAAATTCACTACCACCTTCATGAATGTTGAATGCATCCATCCTCGTCCCACCTTATTTTACTTCGATTTAATTTTTGCTACGCATCTTTAATATTTTTAAAGTTAAGTAAATATTTAAACATAGTTTTTCAGAAAAAAAATATTTAAATATAAAATATATGGATTTTTTCTATATACACTGTTACATTCCTACTCTTTTAATAGTTACATGTATACAAAGATAAAATGGTAATTTTAAACAGAGGTGCAAACAATTATCATAATTGCTCCATATCTACTATGCAAAAGAAAAAAAATTCAACCCTACCCCGCTTCACATCCACTTTTTTTTTTAAATCTACTCTATTTAGAGTGGATCGGTTCAGAATCTATTGAGCAGTGCGAGTTTTGTCATCCTATATAAAAAAGTTGTATTTTAGTTCAGAAGTATGCATTTTTTGAAAGTTTCCTTTCATTTCATCTCATTCTTCAACTCTATTAAGCAATAGATAAAAAGAAAAATATTTCTTAATTTAAAATTTTCATATTTCTTACCAAACACACCTATGAAAAGAAAATTTATATTTTTCATCATTTTAATTTTTTCCACTTTACTAAGTAAAACCTAATAATGCGTTCGGTTAAGTAGAAAAGTGGAAAGATAGAAGGAGAAAATGAAAAAATGAAAGAAAAAATAAATTGTTTGGTAAGAAAGAAAAGTAGAAGGAGAGAAAAATAGAAAAGATAACCATTCCTTGTTGTAACACATAAAAACAAATCATTTCATATTGGAACAGCAAAAGACAATAATGTTTTTTCTTTCATTTTTTATATTTTCTATCAAGCACACATATAAAAAGAAAAAAATATTTTTTAAGGTTATTATTAACTCATTAAATTTTAATTTTACAATTTTCTTTCTATTTGCCAAGTTACCTATTTATTTTATTCAATTTTTTAAATTGAATTAAATAAAATTTATTATGATTAATAAAATACATATAAAAAATAAATATTGGAAATTTATTTAATTAAAATAAATTCAAATATTAAAAAATGAAAAATCATTAACTTAAATATGTAAATTTCAATATAAAAAAAAGGTGATTTCATAATATATAACAAAAGAATGTCAAATACTTGACTGGTTGAAGGATGGTTTCATGAATGATATTTGGGAAGACATTAAAAGAAGAAATGTCTCCATAGTGCCATGCCAAAATGTTGAAAAATAAGATAAATCCATGATTGAAATGGAAGAGAAAAAAGGCAGCAACAACGAATTTATTTGTTTTAGCCCAAATATTTAAGAATGGGAAAACAAACAACATAAGCTCCAAATTATTTTTTTGAATTTGGATCCAAATATTTAAAAAGCGAGTGAGACATAATTTCGGCATTCAGCGACAAGGCAGGGTTGAGTAATGCCGGCACCATGAATACTCTTTTCGGAAGAATAATTTATTTTTGTTTCATTTTCACGTTTATTACTCGTTAAATTCAACAACTCCAACATCAAAATTTCAGAATGAAATTTATTAAATGGATGGTGGACTAGCAAATGGGAAAAATTCCTCACTCATGCTTGCTTCCTTCAAATTTTTTTTTTTGAAAAATTCAAGTAGATTGGGTTGTACAGTTAGGTGAAGAGAGAAACAAACCAATTAACCATTCTTTGGTCAGCTCTACTGCTTCTCTCTTTCATTTAAGTTTCTCATTTCTGCCGCACTTTTATTACAGAGTATGGGCTTTCAAACAGATCCACCTACTTCTTCTAATTGGGCTTTTAACTTACACAAGTTTTGAGTTATTATTTATGAACAAAGTCATGTGAGTTATTTATTCTAAGAGCATTGTAATTAAAAATTGGGATACCCAAAGGAGAGTAGACAAATTAAAGATAACCCTTTGCTTAAGTGGAAAATAAGTGAGTTGATGATGAATTTTCTAAGAATTAATTTAATGTTGGTAGTGCAAGTGTGATGAAAAGTTGGCATATACATGTCTCACACCAAGTATAACTGAAAAATGCCTACGAAATCACCTAAAGAAACTTCCACTGCTACTGCTGCTGCAAACATATTTGTGTTAATTGGGAGGGGTATGGGTTAGGGTAAAGTTGTTTTCTGTATTTATGTTATATACATTAAGAAATTTTAACATAGTTGACTGCATACGAGTCAGAAAGAGAGAGAAAGAAGGAAGTTGATAGGTTGCATTCTGGTTCGGCCAAGTAAAAAATCCAACCCTACAACCACAACCACATCAAATTTGTATAGATTCTCATTTTGGGAAAATTTAGGGCACATTCGTTTGTTTGGTAGGTTACATCAGAAGGCCTTGCGCACTAATTTCCATCCCAATCCTAAATTGCATAAATGAAGTTCACATCTGTTTGTGGCAACTGTCTCTGTCTCTTCCAAACACTAATACATTGGCATGGAATGGAATGAATCAATTAGCAAGGGTTTTATTAATTAAACTTTGAACTCATTATTTAAACAAGCTGCAAATTGCAAGCGTAGGCACCCTCCATTTCATTTAATTATCTACTTTTATAAGTTTATCAACTTCAAAGACAAGCTATTCCATGCAATTGCCATAGAAAATAATTATTTCTTTAATCCTATTCATTATGGGGGTAATCCACAGGTAATTATGCATCGGCATGTTCTTAGGTCCTGGCTAAACATTCATCCCCATTATTTTAACCAAATATAAACTGCACTCAACCATGCTTGAAATCAAATACGGCTGCAAATTATTCACCATTCCACTTCAGTTCTCGGCCTCCGTGAAAGAATAAGCTGCATCAGCTTAGCAAACAGTAATTTAATATGTACTTTTTGGAAATGACCCAAATCAGTAACAAGCAGTTTATCAAACATGTTAAATATGTTTAGTACATGAATTAGGAACTAAAAATTTAATCTGTTGTTCTTTTCGAAGCACATTGGTTTGATGGATCCAAATTTGGCTGAAATTTTGGCTATCAGAGAAGCTGTTAGCATAAATGCCACTATTAAGATACAATGCAACTAGAGACATGGGAGATTCAATGCCATTGCAGAGCACATGTTGATCAGTACCATATATTTTATTCTCAAGAAAATAAAAAAACATGGCAGATTCCGACAATTATAACTTTATTTTAATGAGTGGACAATAAAGACTGTTTGCTTGTGAAATAAGCAAACGATTAAATTTCAAATCACCAAACCTTTTTAAAAAGCAGATAATCCCAGAGTCATGGTGTTGCTTGCTGTTTTTTTCATGCACGATTCATTTAGATCACACAAAATCTCAAGATCAATTAATTCCACCCAATAATAATAATGTCAATGATACAAGGATATACATTCTCATACGCCATACGCCATACGCTTCGGTTTCATGCATTCAAAGGTATAAAAAGGAAGATGAAATCCTCCCAAAGTTTTTACTGATGTTATCGGAGGTGGATAACTCCAAATGATGATGAATATATAAATGATAAACCGTGTTTAAGTAACAAGTAAAAGCTTTAGTTTAAGTCTCCTAAGCCATTTTCTTTTTACAGTAATGAGATTAAAGATGAATTAACAAAAACCATATAAACCTTGAGGAAGATAAAATGAAAATCCTTCTCATAGCCAATTACAATTATTTACTAGGTGCGGTAGCATGAATGCCAAAAGATTTTGCACAAATGCATAAATGTGAGAGGAATGTTAATGGCTAATGCGTACACAATGCTTCATCGGCAATAGAGAACACGACGGAAATAGTTAAAACAAGGGTACACTTCCTATATCAATATTGCTCCGGACTCTTTTATTCTTTTTTCTAATACCAGTGTTTCAACACATAACCCTTCAAAGATCTCTTAAATATAAAAAAAAATCTGAATATATTTATGTTAGACATAAACTTATATCCAGCACTCATACCTAAGTCCGAGTATTATGACTTTTAACCATATAAACAAGCTGATAAGCTTGATTCTAATCTCTATCACAGTGGGGAAGTCATGAAACTTTAAAAGATGGAAGCGGGAGTAAATCCATTGTATATAATACCTAGGAGGATATCTAGCTGAAGAAACATGTACATATATAGTGTGCAAAACCAATCAATAAATCATCTAACTTGCAAAATTTTTCACGCCCTGGATAAATCGGCTAGAGAGTCATTATGTACAGACAAAGTAACAAGGACCAAACATGTGTGATATGTGAATTCTAGACATGGTAATAATATATATATATAGTTATATGCCCCACGTTTTCAAAAAAAAGCAAAAAAACAAAATAAATGAGCCGAAAGCAGTTTAGATTAGTGTGTGATAAAGGTATGAAATGTTTGAACAACAAAGAGACTAGCTCATAGATGCTGCATGTGACATTTTAGTTTAGTAGCATAAATATAAAAAGAAAGATAATGCAATCCAATCCACCTATTATTAAAATTGCAGATATAACATGCCATTGAACCGAAAGCATTGCAAAAAGCAATTTCAAATCTTATTTTGATCTACATCAGTCAATATTTATACACCAGAAAGATCAGTTACAAATATTCCCAACAACTTAGGGAATAAAGCAAACATCTCCGACATCCATTGTTCTCACAAGTGACTCATATAAAACCCACATACAATAGAATATAATATTCAATACATTGCACACTGCTAATTCACAACAAATGCAAACAAATATATAATTGGCAATTTCACTTGATTAATCAACCCTACAGTGCATCAATATCTCCTGCTACTGTAATATCAGGTTAGATCTCATAATGAATCCTATAGTAAGAATGATACAAGAGAGAGTGTGTGTGTGAGAAGGGAAACAGACAAATAAATGATTTTTTGGAGCAATGTCACATAAGATATTTGTCACTCAAGCCTTGCACGAGCTAAACAGTGTTCTCATACACATAAAAGGTTCATAACACAATGTCATTGTCGTTAGATGGCGAAAAGCACTTACACTATAGATTTTTACCTTTACACAATTCAAATGAACAAAGGAGTAAAGGAAGGAAATAAAAGCACCTACTTTAAGAAAGCAAATTTTCAAGGAACAAATATTGTCCTCACTGCTAGTGCAGGATCTCTTGTTCTTACCTTGTATTTTCTATGATTTGTAAATCAGTACAAAACATATCTGGATAGTGTAAGGAAATGTAGGCTCGCTGACAAATGATGATCATCACCCTCTTTGAGCAACTTCAAAGGCGAACAGACAGGGAAAAACATGAAAAAATCCAAATGACAAAAAACAGTTGGAATCAAAAGAAAAAGGAAAATTTTATATGCTAATATGGGTACAAGTCTACAAAAGAAGAATTTACCAAAACCCTATGAAGACTTATTAGGCAGCAAAAAAACCGAATTTCACTATAGTGGATCCCCCCGAGCCTATTTTTAACTCTGAAAGATGATATCAGTTCCTTGCACTACCATAATTCGAACCACGAAGCAAGCCGCCTCCAGTGGTCGCTTCATAAACTTGAGAAGGATCGAGAACGGGAGATGAGGATGACTCGCCATTTCTCCCACTTAAATGCAGTTGGGATATATTAGGAAACCCATCAACTCCTTGATCATAGAGCAACCCTTTGAACACATGTCCACCAATCTTAACAACTGCTTCATATGCAAACTCATCCTCCCCCTCCTCGATTGCCGTCACTCTTACACACTTAAATACCGCCGTTGCACGAACTTGCGCCGGAAATGGCTCTTTAAACTCCGCATCTGCAAACATAAGTTCAGCGTAAAGAAAACCCTGCTCAAATTCCACCCTCCAAATATCTAGAAAAAACACAGCAAAAAAAGGGGGTAAGCATCGAAAGAGGAACAAATACAAACTTTGGGGACTTGAGCAAGTGTCCAAGCTTCTAGGAGGAGTTGTAGCGTTGGAAGTCGATGTATGAGAAGCGGTTGTAGTCTGTGATGTTCTAAGTCTAGGCTTCTTAGGCCCTGCAGTCGAGCCTGACAAACCAGCACCAGCACCAGCAGCAGTAGCTCCAACCGTCATGAGCTGACGATCTCTCCTTCTAGCAGCTGGCACCCACGTGCTCTTCACGTGAGTAGGGCAATCAAAACTTCGACTTTTACAACATGTTCTACATCTCCTATATCTACAATCTTTCTTAGCTTGGTTCCCACAGTCTTGACACGTGGCCCCTGAGCTTGAACCCGAACCACCACTCCCGCTCTCCGTCCCACCGATACCACCGCTGCTTTGTATCAAATTCATAGAAGAGGAATTGTGGTTATTAGGGTTTGAAGACGATTTTTTAAGATAATGAGAAAAATTTGGGTTCTGCCATAACTGCATCCCGGTGAATTTGCTGCGATCATTGTTATTCAACAAATCAGTGTCTTCCGCGTGATGTGGAGCTAAACATGGAGCTGTTGTAAGAAGTGGGATAACACCAACACCAAGTGCCGTGGGATCATTTGGACCGTTGACTTGATCGTTTGCCATGATGGAATCTTGAGTATGATGGTGGCGATGGTGATGGTTAAATGACGCAGGAGTAACAAGGACGAAATCTCGGAGACCAACCATCCCCATATCAGGTGGAAAGCCGTAGTTGAGTGGACGAGAAGAGGGTTGCCATTGGGCGTTGGTGGATCCAGAGGGAGCAACAGCAGCCAAGGCGGCAGCGTTAGCGTTGAAGCCAAGGGAAAGGTCATCGGGGCCAGCTAGGATAGTTGTGGACGACGATGTTGCCCAATCAGCAGTGGCTCCAGCGTCTGATGGCTGTTGCCTTGTTGTGGTAGCCACAATGACAATGATAATAACAAAATTATATATGTATAAAGATGTCTCCTTTGATTGCAAAAAACTCAATCTTTACACACATTAAACATATAGAAAAATGAACCTTTTTTTATATTAGGAAAAAAAAAAAGAAGCAAAGGAGAAATCTAAGAAGATGTATGTATGCGAGGGTTAAATGAGAAGGGTGGGGTCAAAATCTCTGAAATTGTAGCAGGATAAAAATAAAAAAATAAAAAATAAAAATAAAAAAGAGAGAGAGAGAAAGGGGTCGGGTTTTGTTGGTTGGTTGGTGGGTGAGTGGTTTACAAACTCATAAACACCAGTTTCTTCATTACCTTGTTCTGGAAATTTGGTGCCGGCTGAGAAAGCGAGTGTTCTCGTCTTGTGTTAGCTACTGTCACATTGGGTTTTATATGGGAAGAACACTATCGTATGTGATGGGGGGTCTGAGATGACATAGTTTGGTTCTGGTTAAAGCAGGGCAGCAGGCAGGCAGACTGTCATCAAAGGCAATTTTGGTGCTAAGCCAATGAATAACGACCCTTTATTTGTTTCTACACACCGGTTGTTTGTAGTGCAAGTGCAAACCTACCCTCTCTAAATTACTAGTGTCTATGGTGTCCTTTACTTTTCCCCTCCCTAGAGATGGACTAAGGACGGCTTCCTTTTTCTCTCTCCAATAATATCACACATCAAACAACGAAAGATGAGAGAAAGTAAGCAAGGAATAGCCAACACGCTATCAACACTTTTCTTCTCTCCTCCCTCTAGTTGTATCCCTCGTCACTTCTTTTAACCTACTCTTAAAATATAACGTAAATATTTACTATATAATTCAAATACAACCATAAATATATCAACAATTGTGGGTGCAATAACATTGTTTCAACTTTGAAAACACAACATTATTAAAAAAATCATTATCAACTCCAACATATTCAATTCCATCCATGCGATTAATTTCAACCACTACATTTGAACACTTTAGCTTTGATTCACTTCTGCCACAACAACAACGGTTGAAACTAAGATATCCCATTTGTATGGTGATATATTACTTAAACATAATTCATGAAGAATCCTCTGGAGCAGGGTATTGTGTCCAGTTTCGAACCATGGCCATATGAGCTCGTTTAACTCTTCAAATAATTAAAAACAATATTATTGGAATTTTTATTACTATTTACATAAGATTGTTTAATTTTCCATCGAACCAATAGGAATTTAAAAATGTTAGAAAACCTGACTAAATCCGAGCTTGGGCAATGAACTCGTCTAAATGCATGAACTAATAAATAATAATTACATTTAGAGCATGTCCCCACATATTACTACAATATTCCACGTCCGCCGCTTTCTCTTTTCCACTTTTACTATTTGGGATCAATTAATTAGCACGTCCTAATTATTCGAGTTCATGCATCTAAACACTACACCACAAAGTAGAACATTAACTTGTAAGCTTAATATTCCTATAAAATAAAATAATATAAAAAATGAAGTTTACTACATGACTTATACCGTCTCTAAGACTACTTTTTTTTTTATTTCAAATTGTTTTCCTATAATTATTAAATTTATTTATTATTTGATTTACGTTAATCACCGTTAAACTATATCTATCATAGTTTGTGCCACTAAGAAGAATCAAATGGTCAAGCTGAAATTATATATCCACTCATCTATATACCCTGTATATAAAAGTAAGACCTTTTTATGTTGACACATGAGCTATCAATCTTTTTTTCTTTTTTTTTTTTACATTTTATTGGAAATGAAATTTTATAATTACTAATAATTAACTTTTATCAAACTTATCATAAAATTTGTATTAAATATTAAAAAATTAATATTTTTATTTTTTAAATATCAAAATATATAATTTTTTTATCAAATATTGGACCAAAATAACACAACTAACACATTCAAAAAAGTGTCAAAACTCATATACCAATTAATATATTAAACATATAATTAATTCATACTATATATTAAATGATTCATCGATTATTAGTGTGATTCATCAATTGAATCCCGATTCAATTACTAAAATATCAAATATTCAGTTTTTTTATAAAATAAAAAATATACCATAATGGTTTTATTTTTTATATATATATAAAATCTAAAAATACATATTTATGAGATTCCCACACAAAATATTACTATTCAAACTAAAACTTTATTTATTTTTAATAAATAGACTTATTAAATATCTTTTTATCCTGACAATGTATATCATAAAATATATTAAAAATACAGGTGAAATATTTTATTTAACATCATAATTGTGAAGTTGAAATTTGAAATGGATGAGACAGACAATGAAACAGTGGAACACACTACCGCCCTAAATTAAGGTAGGTAGGGAAGGGACCTAGTCTAGTTTTGTTTCTCTGTCATTACTTGTTTTTATTTTTTAATTCAAATAAAACGATTAGTATTTGATTTGTTTCTCTGCATCTTCTCTCCGGGAGCCTTTCCTTCTTACTTTCTCTCTTTACTTTTCTTTTCATAATTTATAATTAATTTATACTATCAAATTATAAATATTTAAGGGGGAATTTATCCAAAAAGTATTAAAAAATAGTTTCGAAAATAATATCAATTCTAAATAAATAAATAAAATTTATTTGTTACAATAAAAAAAAGGTGTGGCTAATCCCGGCACCACCCAAAATAAAAACTAAACATTATTAAAATAATAAAATAAATAATAATTGTTCGTGTCACATAGTGGCGCCCTCCAAATTAGAGGTGTTCATGGGTCGATCGGGTTCAAATAAAATATTAAGCTTATTTGTTCGGCCTAACTCAAAAAATAGATTCAAAATTTTGTTTAATCTCAGTTCAAATAAAAATGTTAAAACTCAGGCTTGACCCAGTCCGCATGTATTTTTTTATATTAATTATTATATAATTTTAAAAAATATATATATAATAAATTAAAAATATTAAAAACGTTAATAAATATTTATCAACAAATTGAAAATAAATATATATGTATACTTAAATAATACTAAGATAGGTACAATTTAACAAGTAAGCGTCTTTAAAATAGTAACAAAATTAATAATAAAACAAGAGTTATACAATATCCAAACAATAACATCATAATAGTACCAACATAATAGTGAAAAAATACCAAGAAAATAGCAAAAAATAAAATAGTAGGAAAAGTAATTTTTTTTTTTTGCATATTCGAGCCGGGCCAAGACAAAAAAGGCCTTACCCGAGGTCTAACTCATTTTCTAAACGAGCCTTATTTTTTTGTCTAAGTTCATTTTTTAAACTATATTTTTATCCAAACCCTCCCACTTTTTGGACGGATTGATCCGGCCCATGAATAAATCTACTCCAAACCAATTTATGTAGGTGAGTTTAGCATATAGAGTTTTGAGATATTTCTCATTTAGGTCATTCAGTTTTAAATTTTACTTTAATTCTAACATTAATTTTTAGTTTAAACTTTTTTTTGATTTAGTCATTGCTTTAATAATTTTGAAATGAGTTTGCATCTTATATGGTCCTTTTAATTTTTAAAGGCTTTGTACGTATATGGTGAATATTCAATATATATATTTATATATTAAGTTAGGTCTATTTACATGTCTCTTTTAATATAGATTAATTTAATTGTACAATAATTTTACTTTTGATTAATTAATCAAATTGAATATTCGTCATATACATACAAAGGCTTTAATAATTAAAAGAACCATATAAGAAGCAAACTAAATTAAAAAATATTAAAAGTAATGACTAAATAAAATAAAAAAAAATCTTCAAACTACCAAGCAATGTTAAAATTAAAATAAAGTTTAAAATTGAAGGAGCTAAGTAAGAAATGTTCAAAAGCTGTATATGCTAAACCACCCATGTGAATTGGTTTGAAGGGTGTCCCGCGACACCAACGATATTTATTTTCTCACCTTAAGGTAAATTATGATACGGAAGAGAAGTCACAGAGTTGGTTTTCTCATCTTAAGGTAAATTACGAAACAGCTAATCTCTTCCTCCACGGTAATAACGTGGCGGGCTAGCAAAAAGGGTATTAGGAAGGACCCACAACGATGTGCTAGGTTGGGCTTAGGCCTTGGAAATTAGAATGGGTCAAGTCATGGCAAAGGAAGAGCCATAACGAATGCGGTCTAAGGTGAGGCCGATATAAAATTTAAAGGTTAGTCAATGATATCGCACTAATCAATTAAGAATATATTGTTTTTTTTTAAATATGAGTTTAAAATCTTAAAATTGATATTATTTAGAAATAATCATGAAATCTGAATATATACATTATTCATTAGACAATAGCAAGATAATAGTTTTCATTGAACAAGATGAGAGGAGGAAGGAATTAAATATTCAAAAAATGTAAGGCACCTTGAATTTAATAAAACTAAATCCATTAATGTATTTTTTGAAACAAAAGAAGGTTTAAATAATTTTTAACAAGTAAATAGGTCAACACTCGGCACTTTTGTATTTAAGAGTGTGATTACTTTTCAAGTAGGAGTTGGGGTTGCGGGAGACGTACAGACAATGCCAGAATTGCCTGCCGTTTATGATTATTTTGTTTTCCGTCAAATAGCGTTGACCGTCACAATTTAACGCCCAAGGGAAGTTTCAACAACAGCTTTCCATATCTGCCACCATGTATTTAATGTTCCAACTTTCTATATGTCGGTTTGCCTTAACAATTTCATTTTACTTTTTTCTAAATTACATCATCAGAATCAATTTTTGTTTTATCATTAAACTATTTAAAATTTTTTATTTAAGTTATTAATTTATTTATAAATTTTTATTTAAATCACTAGGTTATTAAAACATTTTTAAGTTTCACTAGCAAATTCTAAATGATAATTCAATAACCGGTACGGTGGAATAATACTTATCAATTAGTAGAATAACATGTCTTAAATTTATATCATTATGATAATCAATGTCCGAGATTAGAGAAAAATTTTGTTATAATTTTGGTTTCCAATTTTGTGACGTCCAAAACTATTTCATGAAAAACAAATTAAATTGTAGAAAAGAAGAGAAAAAAGAGTTCTCGATTGATGTAAACAATGTAAATAGAGAAAGTCGTATAACATCGACTTTAACATTCCAGTGACTTAAAATAAAATATTTTGAATAATTTAGTAACCAAATTGTAATATTTTTTAGTTAACTAATCAAAACAAAAACTTATCTATAATTTAGTGACTAATAGTATAGTTTATTTTTTAAAAACCTAAAGACCATCAAATGACTTGTAGAGTTATAATGGACTTTTTCTTTAAACAACATTATAAGACTTTTTATTTATTTATTTATTTATGAATTGAGTTAAATTATAATTCAGTTTTAAAATTATGTGTGTTCAATATTTATAAAATTTATTTAAATATTAAAATACATAATGTTTAAGTATCAATATAATAGAATTAAACTGATTTTATAGTAGATTCTAAATTTTACGATTTTTATTCATATTTTTAATTTTTATTTATTGATTTCAACATTTTAAAATTTCCTTTTTGCTTATGTTTTATTTTTTCATATAATTTCAACTTATCTTCATTTTTTTCCAAAATTTTAAATATTTTCAAGTAATTTAAATATAGATGAGTGTATATGTAATAATTTTTATATGTTTTTAAAATTTAATGACGTGACACTAGTTTATTTGTGTCAAGAATCTAAATTTTTCAAAATGACCCTAATATAAATTATTTCTATTATTATAAATAGATTAAATTTACAAGTAGTTAAATCCATACAATGAGATTCAACACTTACACATCAAAATTATGTATAATAACACTCAAATCTAAATAATTAAAGATTCAAAACTTTAAACTTAACCAACAATATCAAAAGCTGGATTAAAACTTGATTTGTACATATTAAATGCATCAAATCAAATAGATATATCAACTTTGAATAAGTCTAAGTTGCAGTTATTGCTGCGTAAAAACTGCAAAAACGTGCACATACTTAGATAAATGTGGTTGTGATGCTAATTGATTATAACCAAATTTATTTATAAATTCCGTATTTATATTGTTTAATTGTCATACAAATCCTATTATTATTCATTCTCCCTACAAAATCCTTAAAAAAGTAGATGATATGTGTTTAAACATATTAAATTCTATATTTTTTCTCTCGTTATTGCAACGACAACGAGAACAATTATTAAGCTAAGGCTCAACCACTGTATTTTAAGTAAAAATTTTATTAAGTATATATTTCATATAAAAACTTATATTTTAATGTGAGCTAAAAAAAACAGTAGAGTGTACATAAAAACTTATGTACATATTTCATATATAGTATATATTTCTTTTACTAAGTATGTAAATTTCACAGACACAAGAATGTGTCGCAATTAGCCTCTTTATGTTATCATTTTTTTTTCTTCCCCTCTAATTTGCTTCTTAATTATTTGTAATTGTCAACAACTAGGGACCAGTCCGATGTGTGGATAAGGTATCGGTACAGTCGGTTTCTTCAAACACTCAAAATGTGCTAAGAATTTAGCATTTAATTTCAGCTTCTAATAAAACATTTAGGGCATGCAATCCTGTTTCTTAATTTTACAGGCAGAATTAGTTTTCCATTTTCTTAATTTTGCGCAATCATCGTTCATACGTTTGATCTAATTAGCTTTTCCTTACAGTATGCAAAGCATCCTAACAAAAAGCTAGCCCCCTTAAAATTGCAGCAGCAAATATATGCAACCACCACCTGGCTCCTGCAACATGCATGGTTAATCCACATGATTTTCACTCAAATTCCACCGATTGTTGTTAGTGACAAGTAAATCTACAAGAACATTGATGGGAAATTCAAGAATTTAATGGATTAATTTACAAGTATATTAGATTAAGAGCTATCTCTGATATAAAATTTCATGTATCTTACAGTTAAAAAGGGCACAAAATCTTCCAACAAAATTGGAACATTAAATCAAAAAGAAGAATAATCCTTATATATATATATTATATGGCCTTCTACCTTTAATGGAAATAAGGAAGTATAATTAAATCAGAATTGATTCTCCCTTTGTTTCCATTCCAACCCTATGAACCTGCAAGGTGAAAACCTGATCTTATACTCTGAAATTGTCTCCAGTTTAGGCGACCAATCTTGTTGTTTAGACCCCACCAAATTCTGGTAATGCTTCTTCAGCTCCGGTGTGCTGCAGAGGAAACTATTCCCACTGCTCCCAATTTCACTATCTTCTTCCTTGCTTTTAACAATCAAGCTTGTTATAAACTCAGGCACTACCTTGATCAAAACCCTACCGTTGGCGCCTTTAACGTGCTCGAAAGGGCAAGCACCGAAGTTGATGGGAGTAGGTTTAGGGCTGGACTTAGAGTTCAAAGCTGCAAGAGATGAAGCTGACAACACTTTGCATGCAAAGCGATCGAGAGGGAGAACAAAGTAAGTTTGGCCAGGCATGAGACGATCGTCCATGGATAGAGCTGGGATGGGGTGACCGATAAAGAAGGAGTCTGCATGGCAAACCATCATGTCCGGAAACTCAAACATGACCTCGCCGGCGATGTGGTTTCCGGCTAGGGTTCTTGTATTTCCTTCCCAGAAGATGAGCTTCACTGAAGAAGAAGAAGAAGACCTCGAGCTTTGATTTGGCTGGAAACATGGAGCTACTGAATTGCCCATTAGTATATATAGATGAGGTAATGTGGGAGAAAACGATGAAAGAAATAGAGACAAAGAGAGAAGGTTAAGGATTGATGCGTGTATTTATACTAATAAGAGAAAGCAAACAAGAAGAAGGGTTTCATAGTATATGTCAGAAAAGAAGGGTGAAGAATTGACTTGGAGAAAGTCCATTTTTGTTCTGTCGCAGTGTTTGATGGGGAGGGATTAGTTGGCGGTCAACAATGCCGGCTTTTGACTAAACCTTCTCTTTTCACCTCTCTACATCGTGTGGGGTTATTTCTGTCTCTTTAAAACATTTATTATTTCAACTAATCCAAAAGTCACCTTTTTTTTTAATGTCATGTCTAGCATTATGTTCAATGAAATTTAGATAATTTTATATATTTTTTAAAAATAATGCAGATTTGAATTTTATAAACACCTGTTAAAACGAAAACGAAAAATACATATATATGAAACATAGCATTTTTGGTTCGACATTAAAAATAAATATGTATTTAACATTGTACAAAATTGGGAATAATAAAATTGTTCGTAAAAACATCATTTTTGCTGATGTTCTATTTTGGTGGTCAAATCATGTTTTTAACGCCAAAAGGAAATCACGTTTTTAACACAAAAACCCTCGCCCTTCAAAAAGAGCACAAAAACACAAAAACCCGCTTTTAACATTGCAATCATATTTATATTAAAAGACATCACAATAATCTTTGAATTTTAAATCTCTTACAAATGAGTAATTATTATCAAGTAAAAATAATTAACGTATAACATAAACAAATTAATAATTAAAATTTAATATACTAAATTAAATCCCACACATGCAGAATAAATTTTAAATTAAATACTCATAGTTTTTACCAACAATATTAATAATTTATTACTTTTATAATTCATAAAATAATGTAGTTGTCAGTAATAAAATTGTATGTGTTTTAAGTTAAATGTGGTTTGTTGTAACGTTAATGTAGCTAAGGAATGTATATGTATAATTATGGTTTCCACAATATGCATGGAGACATGAAATACAGATATGCAATTACGTGGTAGTATGGATAAACCTTTTACCTGCTTATGTGTTTGAACGTTGAATACGGCCCACTACCGACTTTATTTTCCAATTTTAATCAATTTTGATACTTTACGTTCGTTAGAAGTCAATTTTAATAAACAATCATGACAATGTTAAGGTTTTGCCTTGAATTGGGGCAACCAATAACATGATCATTTCTTGACATGTGCAAATGAATTATTTCCTTTTACTTACGTATTATTAAAATAGTTATTTTAGTAAGGTATTTGGGTAATAGAAAATTCGTGGTCCAAATTTTTAAAATTTCATTTTATACTTTTAAATAACTTCTCAAATAAAATTAGAATAATGATAAATATACACTAATTTTTTTAAATAAATATATAAAAAAATAACACATGACAATTTTTCAACTTTATTTATGAAAATTAAAAAAATATATCAATATACAAAATACTATTTTAAAGAAAAAACAACTCTATCGAATTTTTAATTTGAATAATCAAATTTCTAATTAAATATTACTCTCTTTTTTTCGTTTTCAGAAAAAAATTTACTTAATTTCTAATAACCATAAAATTGGATGACATGCTATAATCTATTTCATATAAATGCAATGGAAAATATGCCAAGAAAACAGAGGTGGAATAAGTATCATTATAATGCTTAGAGTCAAGAAAATAAATAAATAAGCAGCAGCTGCTGCAGTGTCGTGGAATGATAAAAAGATACTTTGTCTTGTCCCAGCACCGGTTGCATGAATCTTAATCAATCAAACCTACCTAAATACGGACGGTTGAATATCTGAAACCAAAGGCGTGGTTGCCTCTCCATCAATCATTCACTTTTACTGTACTCTTTTTTCTTTTTTGGACCATTGCTAACCATATATTATAATATATAGGAGCTTTACTGTATTAGACTATAATTAAAGTGATTAAATCTTTTTATAGATGTTTTGGTCAACAAATGGTTAGTTTAATAATGTAATTATATGAGACAATGAAACTTTTTTATGGCATGATTACGTATGTTACAAAACACAGCTTCAATCAATGAAATATTTGTTGGATTAATATAATCTGAATAAGTTAATAAAATAATGTTATTTTCTCCACTCTATTTAAATAATTCCACTCAATGTAAACGAAAATATTTTAAAATAACCTTTAAAAATAATATTTTATTTATTTTTCTACAAACGAAAGTCACGTTTCATAAAATAATAATCTACCTAATATTATGATTGTCTATTTTAGTATTGGTATATTAATTAAGTTTATCTTATGTTGTTTATTGGTATGTTGTATAATAACTTTAAAATAAAAATAAATGCCGATTTAAAACCCAACACATAAACACATCCATATTTTCTTTCTCCCATTATTGAAGGTACGTAGCTAATAGTAAGGCTTTGGCTGTGTTAGTAAGATTAAAATGACTTATTTTCAAATTTTATTTTGATTTTATTTGTATTGCTTGTACTAATTTAATTTTATATTATAGTTGTGTATTTATATTTACATTGCACTTATGAGTGTACTTTATTTATAATTATAATACTTTAAAAATTTATTTAACTCAATTAATTATTTAAATGTTTGAACTACATTTTTTTAATCTTAACTATATAAAATTTTATATCTTAATTTTGTAATTCAACAAGTGGATTTAGATTCGTGATGCGGGTCAACATAGGCCCACAACCCATTTATCACAAAGGCTACCAACAATTGCGATAAGCATTAGAGCAAGTGTGCCCAAGATACAGGGGAGAAAAGGGTCCCATAAGAAGGCATAGTGAACCCCTTCATGAGGGGGAATTTGACAATTCCACCAATTAAGCTTACCCAAAACTCTATGACGGCCACTCCAAAACTGTGGCACTTACATTTTCAGAAAACATGGAGAGAAAAGGAAAAAAAGGAAGAGGAGAGTTGGAGGGAGAAACACGAGTTACAGTCCCTTGCACAAGTGACATTAGTTTCTTTCCTTTTTTTTTTTTTATCATGAAGTGATTTTGAAAGACACATCAATATATTTACATGGGTTAATGTATTATTTGAGGTTTAAACTTAGGAAATATTTTCATGTTAGGGTTTGAAGTTTTTCTTAGGTCTAAGTTAGTTTCTAAATTTGGTAATCATTGCTTAAATTTGGTAATTTTTTTCCATATTAATGCTTGAAAATTTTCCAGTTTAGTCATTGTTTAGACCCTTACGTGAAAATAATTACCCAACTCATGCTTCAATATAAGAATAACTGCCAAGTTTATTAACTAACTTGAACTAAAAAAGTTTACATCTTAAAACAAGAACTATTACTAAATTCGAGCCTGGGTTAACCTCATTGATATTTAATGTGTTTAGAGTGTTTTAATTATTAACTCTAATTCTTTAAAAGATTATAATCGGAAGGTGAATATGTTAGTGTGATATATTTTGTATTGAAAGTACATTGATATTGAAAACATATAAATTGAATTATCACAATGACATTTTTATCAAATTTAAACTAAAAATATTAAAATAAAACTATCACGGTAATATAATTATATATCTTAGATGGTAAAATTATTACAAGTGTTTCACACACAAATTAGAAAACAAATATAAGAATATGATAAATATTTATATAGCAAAAGGTAATTGTATACTTTATCATGATCCTAGATACAATAACAAGTTATAATATCAAAACAATTTGGGTGTAGGGAAAGCCAGAAATTCTTTTTAAGTGGGTTAGACTTAAAAAAATATATTTTTATGATAATAAAATTATAATTTTACCATTTTAACTTATATTTTTATAATTTTTAAAAGATTAAATTAAATTTTTATTATTTTTAAGATTAAAATGTAATTTTTATCATTATAAATTTGAAATTTTATAAATTATAAAGAGACCTAAATAAAAAAAATTTATATTTTAGGGGATCAATCCCTGTCATTCTGAGTTTCACTTTGTTAAATTATGTTTGTAGTTCACTTGTAATTTCATGTTGTGGGCATTATTTTTTAATATTAATAGGCAATATTTAATTAAATTAATATTTTAAAAGACATTCAGTTTAAACTCAAATGGTTTCAAATTAATTATCCAGTTTATTTCAAATATTGATGATTAAAGGAAAACCCGCATTATTAAATTTGTTAGTGAAATTGAAATGAGAATTAGTGTAAAGCAAAGTGATATTTTGGATTTAGATAAAAACTAATAAAATTAATTACACAAAATTAAACTTATTTTATCAAATTACATACAAGTAAAACTATCACCAGATTGGATTTAATGTGATTTTCATTTTGAAGTTTTGAAAAGAAAAAAAAAAAATTGCCGCTAGCCTGCTTCGCCTTGGAGATCAAAAAGTAAAACGTGGAAAGACAGATATTTTGTAAGTTGACTTGGCAAAATCTTATTGGTGATGGCACCTCATTCGAATGTCAACTTCCTTATGACTTGATGCGGTGCATTTCAGTTTTTTCACCCTCCAATGTTAATTAACAAGCATTGACTGTAACAGCAATGCACCAATGCACTACCAAATCCAATCATCTTGCGCCACGAGTGGATCTAATACCCGCAAAATCCCGTTTTTCAAAATTTCAAGCCACATCTTCAATTTCTATTGGCTGTCACAACATTCAAAATGACAGCACCATGGAGTTTAGCAACAAATTTACTCCAGCTTTGAGTGAAATATAATAAGACTATCTTTATAAAAGAAAAAAGAAAAAAAATCTATAAAGATTTCATCTGAGAGAAAGAATTCAGACAAATATATTTTTTTCTCCGATCTGCAAAACTCCATCGACCGTTTGAGAGAGAAAGAAAGGAGAATAAGATCAAAGGTTCTAATCCCTAATTTTACTAGGAAATCCATTTGAATTTTGATTTCCAATCCCTGTTACTTGATTAAATTGTTTCGATTTATTTTATTATAAGTTTTTTCCTTCTTGTTGTAGGTAGAAAGAGGGTGGATTCTTCGTTGCTGTTATATTTAAAAATAAACGACGACGATGAAGAACACTGAAAGACTCGCCAATTTGGCTTTAGCAGGTTTGCCTGTTTTTGATGTACTCTTGATTAATTTTAGTTTATTATTTACATTTTGGGTTTGCATTTGAAAGAATTCTTGTCTTTTTAGGATAATATCTGCTCAGTTTATTCAGTTGTTTAATTTTGTTTTGTACTAGCTGGGAGGATTTAGTTAGTTAATGTATCTTCTGGTTCTAGTTGCAAAGAAAAAATGAGAACTTATAGGAAAGAATGATTTGAGGGTGAAATTTGGGAATGTGTAATGGTAGGACGGGGTAGCTTTGTTATTTAAGGCATGAATGATCGTTGCTTTATTTATAAAGTTATGTATTTTATGTGGAGAATTTAAAGGGATTACATTTCGTTTCACCCAAATCTTTGAAGTTCTGAAAAAAGGAAAAGAAAAACTTTAAAAAGAATTGAAATCTTATGTTCTGTTTGATTGCTGCCTTGGACACAAAATCTGTTTGTTTTTAATAATTAGTAATTAACAAAATTGTTGTGTTTGATTTTATAATGAAACAATCATGTTATAACTTGTGTTACATTTTATCATCTGCTTTTTTTTAATCAAATAGGATATTTTTCTTTACACTTTCATTTCCTTTCAGCAACTTTTTATGAACCAAAAACTAATAGGCAAAAGCAGCAATCAGTGAATGCACCGGGCATATGGCTGATTTGTTTAGAGAATATGTGGAACTAGGATGCTCTTATTATGAGTCACTGTTAGATGTGAGATCTCTAAGGTGCCACATGTGTGCTTAAGACGCTGGACTCTTTCTAATGTAGCATCCTTGATTTGCTAAATGCAGGGTTGACATTGGCACCACTTGTTGTGAAGGTAGATCCTAATTTGAATGTTATTTTGACTGCATGCCTTGCAGTATATGTGGGCTGCTATCGTTCTGTAAAGCCAACTCCCCCATCAGTGAGTATGATAGCATTTAAATTAACTCTTCGCCTTCTTGTCTGTCATTAAGTTCTGTAGATTAAAATTGGCTGACAATGTGTCTGTCATACAGGAGACAATGTCTAAGGAGCATGCTATGCGTTTTCCATTTGTTGGGAGTGCAATGTTGTTATCACTTTTCTTGCTGTTCAAGTTCTTATCGAAAGACTTGGTTAATGCTGTCTTGACATGCTATTTCTTTGTGCTTGGAATCATTGCTCTTTCGTATGTTCTTTCCATACAGATTTGATACTAAATTTTACCTTAATACAATTAATTCACCTGATGTCATATTTGTTTGTGTTATCATCTTATATATTCTTTCTGCCATTGTTTTCAGGGCAACAATATTGCCTGCATTAAAACACTTCTTGCCAAAGCAGTGGAATGAGGACCATATCATTTGGCGTTTTCCATTCTTCCGCTGTAGGTCCTTTCTTTTATTAATTTTTGAAGTTTATATATTCAATTTTAATTGTTAGAGGATTTGTTTGAGTTTTGAAATGTATGTAACCTTCCTTTCTTCTGATTCATACTTTTGTTATAACTGTTGCTTTAACCACATCTCCTTATGGCATACTATGGCATCTTTTATCAAGGCATGCATCTTTGATATTTGATTAGAAAGGATTGCTTGGTGCATTTAAGTTATCCAGCCTTTTTAAGCTCTGGCTCAATTTTGTCCAAGGATTGGCTCTTGGAATTTCCATAGATCCAAAATGGAATTAATTCTCTGATTGTCAGGTTTTTGAGCACTCTGATTTTTTTGATGCATAAAGTTGGCAGGTCTGCTCACTGGAATATGTTGAATGCTAACTTCTTCGGAAGATTTCTGAGTTTAAGGTGTTATTTTTCCTGTTTAAAGTTTAGTTCATCAATATCTGGTTATGTCCATGATTGACTCCTTAAAATTCTTATTTGATCTAGTTGATAATACCTTGATTGCATTATGCAGACTGCAGAGTGATATATTTCCTTACACCTTTCTTAAACATTCTTAAACAGCTTTTGAGATTGAGTTCACAAGATCTCAGATCATAGCTGCAATCCCTGGAACCTTTTTCTGTGCATGGTATGCCTCGCAGAAGCATTGGCTGGCTAATAATATTCTGGGTCTTGCTTTCTGCATTCAGGTTTGACTGAAATTCCTATTTTATTGACTACACTATTAGCCAATAAGTTAATTTGGTGCTTGATATCTAATTCCTTTTCTATGATTTTGCCATGAGACCCAGACAAAACAATATTTTTAGGTATATTTTGTGTCACAAATCATACGCTGAAATAGGAGGTTCATATTTCTGTTAGCCAAAAAGTTCGTCTGTATGAGCATCAGCATATTACAAAAAGGAAAAATCTGTTCCTTTTCCGTTGCGTTTTAAATTGTCTAACAGATTTCGATTCATCATTTGCTTCGGTCTGTCAAATCTCTTTAGATTTTGCCTATGAAATAGTTTACATCAGTATATTGTTGATGCCGTCAAATTTGTGGCTAGGGTTTTAGTTAAGCGGTTCTAACATTATGAAAGTATTCTTTTTCTTAATCTTCTAATAATTTTATGAAGACACTATGATTTCTCATTTGTCTATATTTCACCACCTTGTTGCGTTTTTCCTCCCGTTTATTGTGGTTTATGGCTGTTTTTGTCAAGTGGAATACACATATTAGCTAGGCTCTGTCTGAAGGTTTCTATTGTTGGTTTTTGCAGGGAATTGAAATGCTTTCTCTTGGATCATTTAAGACTGGTGCCATTCTCTTGGTAAGAAGTGGATTTGCGGTTTTAGTTGATTATTCATGGGATGTATTTATTCCATGTTAGTAATATAAGTTAGCTTGATAATTTGAAAAGAAAAACAGCTTGCACTTTTTAGCTGATCTTGACTTTTGAATAAAAACTACTCTTTTATAGTTTATTCTTAAGGTTTTGATCCGTAGACCCACTTTCCTTTCTTAGCAAACTGTTCTGATGGAGATTTGAATTGTTCCTTGCAGCTTCTATTTCACATTTAAAGCTGACAATTTCTTTCTTTGAGTGTTTTGAGTGTATTATTAATTTGCTCTGGTTAGCCAAACTTTAATGCTATCTTTTGCTGATTAGCCAAATTGCAAAGCTATATTTGACTACTTATTTACTTGCCTCCTTATGTTCAGCTATGTTTTGTTTGGTATAAATTTTTCATTCTTTATGCTGTGCAGGCTGGGCTTTTTGTATATGATATTTTCTGGGTTTTTTTCACTCCTGTGATGGTCAGTGTGGCGAAGTCTTTTGATGCTCCTATAAAGGTCTGTTCTTTTATTTATTTAAAAGTACTTAGCCTGGTTAGCTTTTTTTCAACATATGTACTTCATTTTTCAATTTATTATTAAATTTGTTAGCTGCGGTGATCTGATTTCTTTAATACCTTTCTGCAGCTTTTGTTCCCAACAGCAGACTCTGCACGACCATTTTCCATGCTTGGACTTGGTGACATTGTAATTCCTGGTATGTTTTAAATCTGGTTTTAGTTGGGAGGTCTAATGCATGCTGTTTTTATGACCTGGGCTGCGGTTATGTGTTTCTTGTTTTATTATGCAGTTATTCTTACTAAATAAAGAAGTATTCTAAGATCTTGAATTTTGAAACAGGAAACATCTAAGTGACCGATTCCTTTCCTAATTGTATTTCGTTGTGACGCGTTTGTCTTTGACAACTCTATATTTCATTTGATATGCATTGAAATTTTAAAGATTACTATCGTTTAACCTCGGGCAGAGCCTGTTAAATTACCTTTAAAAAAATTTCACATATATGCTTGATTTCTATTTAACACAGCATTCTGTTTCTAGAGTATGATCTCATTTACTTCTGTAAGCTGATTTGACTTATTTTGTTTGATTGTGGAGTTTAAAAAAAAAAAAAACAATAGCTCTATCATCATGGCTGTTAGGACAGATGACAAAGATTCCTGTGCAGTGATATTATCGGCTGATGGTGTTTTTCTCATGCTATTGATTCTTGAGTGAAATATGATTTGGCCACGTACTTAGGACTTGGTTAAAAATAATTATTTTCCCTTTTAATTCCAATTTGATTGATCATTATTCCTTTTAACGTTAAAAACTTTGTTCTCATAGTATTATGTACGTTTTTATGAGAAACAGAGTATGGTATGATCAATATTCTGGATTTTTATATTGGTTTATTTCTCCGTTGCAGGCATTTTTGTAGCCCTAGCATTGAGATTTGATGTATCTAGAGGGAAAGGGAGCCAATATTTTAAGAGTGCATTTTTGGGATACACAGTAGGATTGGTCCTTACAATTGTTGTCATGAACTGGTTTCAAGCTGCACAGGTAAACTATTCATTGATCCTCTGTTTTATCTTGTCCTGCTAATGCATGCACGGCTGTATTGGGTGAAAGGTTTATCATTTGGATAATCTTCTGTGTATATTGTGCTTTCAGCCTGCACTTTTGTATATTGTACCGGCTGTTATTGGATTCTTGGCTGCTCACTGTATATGGAATGGAGATGTCAAACCGGTTTGTTCTCCACCCTTGTTTGATTCTCTCTAGCATTATTTGCTTGGCATGGAATTTTTAATTCAATTTCTTTTGCGATTGTCATTTTACATAAAATTCTATATAAGAAATGGATCCTTGTTAAAATCTGTTTGTTACATTATCCCGTTTTCCAAGGACTAGCAACATGTAGGATTTTGCGTTTGAGAATCGGGTTTAATGTTTATGAAAGGAATCATGTCCAAGTCTTGGTAAAAATTAAGAAAATGAACTCAATGCCCATGGAGGTACAGGAGGACCTTATGCTTGATACAAACAAAAACCTGGAGAATGTTGGATTAATTGTGATCCTAAATAATGATTATAGTTTGGTTATGGTATATGATAAATTTCACTATTCAGCTTTGAATGTGATCAATGAAATGATTATGGTCTGTATTTGGATTACAATATGGTTAATAGGAGCTAACATGATGTGCAGTTATTGGAGTTTGACGAGTTGAAGACTGCGGTTACGTCTGAAGATGGTAGTGATGACAAATCCAGCAAGAAGGTTGAATGAGTTAGAAGCAGAAACCCTTACACTGAAACCATTTTATTTTAGCTTTGAGAAGGATATAGTGTTCACTTTTAATGTCAATCTTGGCTAACTTTTTGTTCTACTACTAAACCTTTGTATCAGGTTTTGGAATTAATCAAGAAATAATAATACTTAACCTCTTAAACAAAACTACTTTCATTTTACACAAATCACAATGTTTTTGGAACTATAAACATTGCTTTTAGAAATTAATTATTTTTCTCTTTTCTTTTTTCCTCCATTTTTTCATAGCTATTAAAAATTGGATCATATGCTTTTCTCATCTTTGTTTTCCTAAAGCTGTTGAATTTGTTTATAGGCTTCATGAATGCTTTCTAACTTTTACTCTAAAGGTTGGAATATTTTCACCAGCAAATTAATTGAAACTTAAATGTAATGTAAACAATGAAAGGGAAAAAAACTTGGAATTATAAAAGCTTCTGCGAAATTTGCATTGGAAACGGAGGTTACTCTTTTCATGATGTAGTCAGAGGCAAAAAAAATATATATATAATTAACTATTTAAAGTTTGATAGCATTATCCGTAAGTTCAGTCTTATTTTCTGAAAGATTGCAAATTTTTATTGGTTGATATAAATATTTTTTATACAATTTTTATTATCGATTTCAATTAAGTTAAATGTGAATATTTGGTACATTGATAATATATTTTTTGTTTTATTCCATAAGTTGTTTTCAAATTTTAACAAATATTTTTTAATTATTTATCTTTTTAGTTTTACTATCCCCTATAAATTTTTTATCCATCTGTTAAATTTTTTATCCATCTGTTAATATTGCTTGTGTCATTCATTAAAATAAAAAATAATTAAAACTTTATTTAATTTTATCAAAATATTATATTTTTTTTCTTGGTTGTATATATTAATTAAAATATTAAAAATTGATAGAAAATTTCTAACATTTCATAAGTAAAAATAATATAAATATTTAAATTTTTATAATGATAATAGTTTAAATTATAATCGATATAAATTAAGACAAAAAATTGATAGTTAAAATAAACTTGAATAATTTGATATTACTCTAATTATGAATTTAGCTTTACTCTAAAAAAGAAGCTACAATACATTTAAAGATTAAAAAAGAAAAAAAATGAAAGTTAAAGTTACTAAACAAAAGATAATGTAAAGAAAAGTTGTATAAAAAATAAGGCTCCTACAAAATGAAAAAGAAGAAGATATAATTAGTAACTAAATTAATAAATTAATTGGTATGGTTTCATTAATATCTTTAATATATTTCTCATTTATCTATTAAAAAAATATTTGATATATATTATATATGAAATTTAATTATTAATAATTAATAGATTGAATGCATGAAATTTGAAGCACATATTTATATTTTTTAATATTGGTTATTAAAAACCGTATATAATAATTTAATATTAAAAAAATTGAACCGTGTATATATTTGGAATTTATAACTAAATCAATTATAATAAAAATTATTGACACAATGAATATTCAATGTTGATGTATTTTTATAAAAAAATTAGATTCAAATAATATTAATTTTAAATTTTAATAAATTCTAATGACCAGTGTCATCGTAAATTTAGAGTTTTCAATCTGATAAATGATTTTGGTTAAATTTTCTGAAATATTATTTGTTATTATTATACTTGCATTTGCATTTGTAGGTAGAGGGACAAAGCCCAGATACCCTACTTTAGCCGTTCTTGTTCTTTCGTATTTTTTGCCGGCACTATTTCCCTTTTTCTGCTGCCGCTACTTCAGTTCTTCTTCGACTCCCTTTTTTTCCCCTTCTTCTGGAGTTTGAGAATCATATCCAGTAGCAGTGCTGAAGCTTCAGATATCGGATTCGCCACGTGTCAGTGTTGGACATCGGTACAAGGAGGAAGTGTACCTGTTTCATAGCTGTCAAGCGTGTCCCTTGCACTACTTTCTCACCGTCTCTCTCTTTCCCTCTATCTCTCTCCTGTATTTTTTTATTTAATATTCTATCAGAACTTCCTTTTCCTGGTGTAGCTTTTAAGCAGCGGCAAAAAGCCCACTTAGGGATTTAACAGAGTATCCCTGTGGCAGCCCCATAAGGTAATGAAAACTACTCTTAATGGCTTCGCAACTGATTAGAGTCTCATCCTATGAAGCTCACAATCAGCTAGAACTCTCTCTAAGCCAAGCTTTTGACCTTCTTCAATCGAAATTAAGACCCCCATTTTCGTTAACTATCCCAGATCCCCAAGAATACACTCTACTTAATCAAGCTATTCTCTATGGTGTTTTAATCGAACCCCATTTCGCCAAAATTCATATTAAGCACTTACATGCTATTGTCATTGATGGGTATAAGCTGTTTTTAAGTTTACTTGTTGGAATCGTTAATGAATTGTATGGGAAGCTTGTTGATTCGGTAAAGGAACAATTAATTTGGGTTACTAAAGAAATGATTGATGTTTCCGCTACAGGAATTGATAGTTTGTTAGTGTCTTTGATGAGGCAAATTGTTGGTGGTGATTTTAGTGATGGTAATCTTTGGTTATGTTTCGAGTTAGCGAGTCTTTGTTTAAGTAAATGGGATTGTTTGTTACAAGAAAAGCCTGTAGTTTTGACCAGTGCACTGTATATATTTCTTCGTTTATTAGCTGATCATTGTAGGGTATCGAATAATCTGAAACTAGAGATGTTGAGGCAGATGGAGATTGAGTTTTGTGTCAAAATGTTGAGGGATCAGTTTCAACTTTGTTTGAAGATAGGAAGGGATCTTGTTCGGTTATTACAAGATTTGTTTCATGTACATGAGTTTAAATCTATATGGAAGGATCTGGTTTTGAGTCCAAGTGAGTTTAGAACTGCTGAGTATTTGGATATTTCACAGTTGTATTGCATAAGGACTTCGACTCGTTACTTTTTACTGCGAATCACACCTGAAATGGAAACACAATTGCGGTTTTTACTTACACATGTGATGCTCGGCAACCAGAAACGATATCAGATATGGTTTGAGAATAAATTTCTTTTAGGGCCAGAGAGAGAGAGTCTTATTGTTGATATTGTGCGGTTCATATGTTGTGCACACCACCCTTCGAATGAAATTATTCAGTCAAACATTATTCCTAGATGGGCTGTTATTGGTTGGCTACTAGCATGTTGTAAGAAGAAATATATTGAAGCTAATGGGAGGTTGGCATTGTTTTTTGACTGGCTTTTTTTCAATGAAAAGGTGGATAATATTATGAATATTGAGCCTGCAATGCTATTGATGGTCTGCTCCTTGCCTAAATATGTTAACTTCACTCACTCCCTTCTTGAATTTTTACTTCTTCTTGTAGATAATTATGATTTGGACCGTAAAACCATTATTCTCAGGGGTGTTTCATCAGCTTTTAACTCACTTGTTCAAAAAGGAGTGGTACACTCATTGGATGTTTTGACCCGTTGCGATGTACTTTCTCCTTTTATAAGAGAAAGGCTTCAAAATTTATTGTTAAATGATCAAGGTAAAGTTCCTAGAGATTTGCTTCCAGTTGATCTTCCTGGCCACTCCATTCAATCCTTGAGATTGCCTGACATGTCATGTATGGGAAACTCTACCCAGTCCACACAAGAGCAATTTACAAGTGAAGGGGATGATGGATTAAGCACCAGAGTTGTGGTTGTTCCTGGTGGCAATGAAGTAGATTCTATTGAGAGATTAGTTGAAAGTATTGGAGATATTATCAAGGAATCATATGCGAGGGGGTTACAAACTTTGGAGGCAATTCTTTTTTCAATTGTGAATCAATGTAATCAAAGAAACACTAGTAATTCGATTTGCTCGGAGGATCTATTATCTAAGATCACAAAGGAATTTGAGTCAAATGGATACCGACTCTTTACTTCGCTTGGTAGTCTTGCAGGTGTTGTTGAGTGCGATGATGAAATTTGTTCTGCCACTGCAGTAATTATCCGCACCTTTATCTTTTCTCAGAATGAAAGAATACAAGAAATGCTTTTGCTCTGGGCAAGGAATGGTTTTCCGGTAGGAGCACGTTTACTGTCATATGCTTTAAGACTAGCACATGAGGCATATGCAGCAGGTTGTTTGGAAAATTCAGTTGCTGTGGCTAAAGTGAGGGAGTCAAGGATGCCATTGTTGGAATATCATTTTGATGGATATTTTAATTTTCTGAACAAAAGAAAAGGAGATTCCTCTGAAAACTTTGTTTCTGTTTCTGAAATGGATGAGAAGGCGATTGCTAACTTGGTTGATAGTGCCTTTACCGCTTACAGGCATTTCCTTTCATCCTCAAGAGTTATCTCACAGAAAGAATCAGATACCTCTCTATCAAAGCTCCTATTTTCTGACTTAAAGGACTGTTCTGGTTGGAAAAGAATAAGAATGAAAAACTTATTCTGCAACATCTTTTGCTATCTTTCAGATTTATCCATCTGTGAGGAAGACATTATCAGATTGCTCGTAGAAAAATTGGATTATGTAGATCTTACAGAAATGCAGTTTCAAATTGGCTTGAAGAAGTTTTCTTTATTTGGAGACAATCATAAACTTGTTTTCCATTTAATTAAGAACTCTCTCAATTGGAACTCTGTGGAGCAGCATAAACTCTGGGGCTTGATCAGATCCGAGCTTCCAGTGTCTGAGGTTCAGGTTGAGAAGATCATTTTAGAATTTTTTTGCTCCGGGAAAATAGATGTAAACCTTAGTGCTATAGCAGCTGGAGGCCTTCTAACTCTCTGCAGTTCTTGTGCACCCACATCAGCCCTTGTCGGCACAATCATGTCATTGCCTAATAATTTCTTCCAGGACTTTGCTGCAGCTGCTTTGGCTACATGGGCTGCGTCCAATGCCTCTATGCTATTTGACAGCATAACCGAGTTTGCAGAGAAACTGAAAAGTAAAAACACAGGCTCGACTTTCTTTAATTCAACTGAGACTGAGATCAACCAATCTACCATTTTGTGGCTGTTGAACTATTATAATGCACAAGGGATAAATGTCTCCAACATACTTAGCAACTTATATCCCAGTAGTTAAGGATGCCAAGATGGAAAATTTGCGCCATGAATGCACCCTGTTCCTGCATCCGCTTCCCAAAATATTGGCATTAATTTGGAGTGGAAAATCAGCATGATGGAAGCTGAATATGCAAGCCATTATGTTGCAGCAGATCTGAAAGGTAGATCTTATAATATGACATTAATGCTAGTATCGTGTGAGATCCTAATAAATTCGGGTAGCAATTTTTGTTATAAAATGGTATATAATGTTCATTCATGGGTATGTTTAATTTATACAATTGTGTTATTATTGTACATTTATGCCTACATATATGTTGCTAACCCTAATACTTTATTGTACATGTGTAATAATTTAATTATCCTCTCTATTCAATACAATTGTCAAGAAAATACTAATAAAAGGAATATGTTTACTGTTTGTTATTAAAATAGTGGTTATTCGCTTCAAACTAGGATGTATATTTAGTATTTATATGTTTTTGGGTTTTACCTTTCTAAAATTAAGATTGAATAATATCCATAATCAATTCTTTTGCTATACTAAAAATTGGAGAATAATTTGGTTTTATGTTAAAGGATTTTATTTCTATATATGTAAGAGTATTTTCTTTTGTGGGATATGTATCATGTATCTGCCTTCCATTCCTTGTATTCCTATTATTTCAATTGATGACATAGTATTATTTGGTTGATTTTTTAACACACATACCCAGGTTGCTCAATTGTATGCCTTCCTATTCCATTGAACCTTCACCTTCCAGCGGTTCTTATAAAGCTTGAGGAGACCAAGGCACGTTCCAAAGCTGATATTACAAGGTAATGTATTAGGGTACTGGTGAAAAGAATATGTTCTGGTTTTATTGGTTGCAGTAGCTTATAGCGAAGAGTGGTTCTGGTTGCTCTGCATCTTTGACTTTGTAGGAGACGTATATTTAGGATGATGAACTGACCTGACTTTGTAGGAGGATGATTTTTGGTTAAATATTAGTACAAATTACTGTTTGTACGCCAAAATATCCTTGCTGCTTACTCCAAATTCGGAATTTACTTGGTATAAAGTGAGTTTGAATATGCTTATTCGCAGTGGAAGTGAAAATGGGGTATGCTGACTGCAGAATGAGAGATGGGTTGCCTTACATCTCTCTTATGTATTATTTGCAGAATCTGCTGCCTTTTAAGTATGCCATCTCTGAAACAGCTAAAGCAGCAAGTAACTGCAGCTGGCTGTGGACAACACACTGCGGTTTTGATGTCTCGGAGGTACAATATTGTACAGCACGTCTTTCAATTTTTTATGTGCATTTGCTGAAAATCATCGCGATGTTTTGCATGTAAAGGGAAAATATACAGACAATCCTTTAGATTTGGTGTTTCGTGTAATTTGAATACTATTTTATAAAGAATAACATGCTCAGTTTCAAATTATTTTGAGTCTTTTATTTTGGTTGTAAGACACCTATTTGATTCGATAAGCTGCAAAGTGAAAACTCAATGTTGTTTTGGACATGGCATTCAAATGATTTGATGAAATTAAATACCACTAGGGTAATTGTTTGGTATCTTTATTTGAATGGGTTTTTTCACCTAAACGAAGAAAACCATTAACTTATTTCAACTATTGTTTGTGGGTCCCTGGAGGCATTCAACAAAAGGAGTAGAATCAAAGGTAGATTTTGCCACCCAATGAGCAAAATAAGCAATGATAGTGGTTGAAGTAGTGCAGAACAGAGAGTACACCGTGACGTTTTCTTTCTTTTTCTTATTTTGTTTTAACTAAAATGATATTCACCAGTAATCATCAACACATTAGCATCACAAGAACCAACACTAACATCAAATCCAAACACATTTTGTCTTTTTCATTCTTTCATTTTTATTTCATAAAATCTTTTCCCCACCCACCCTAGAGAGTGGGAGAAGAAACATACTGCCTGGGTAAGCTAAAAAGATCTTTCCCTTCAAATGGTGAAGTCCACTCATGGGAGACCGAAGTTGAAGAAGCTTCTGTTGCAGCCATTCCACCATCCTGTAAACCCGCAATCGCTACACCACTCACATTAGGCGTCAATCTCATTCCTGGTTTAACACTCAGTCCATTTGTATTAGGATAATAAAGGTGACTGCTCTTCATTGGAGATGTTGGTCCTAGCCATATCCCACCAGGTCTCGGAGATGTGCGATCCAAGCTCCAATCAATATTGGTATAATCCAACTGAGCCATTGAGCTACCACTGCTCCAGTCAACTGGAGAAGAGGCTTCTGATGAATTGGTAGAACCTGAACCAGTGAAAAGTCCAAGTGAAGATGCAGCCGCGAGTGTTGGTGATCCACCTGTTCTACTCCATAGACCATTTCCTCTGCTAGTTCCAGGTGAATCTCCTGGACTACTGCTGCTTGAGAACTGTTGCTGCTGTGGATAGTAAAGCTGATGATGCATCGGATTTGAACTCAAGCTGTTGGAACTAAGGCTTCTAGCACTTGCAATATGGGGCATAAAGCCATTAGACTTTGTAATTTCAACACTACTGCTTGGATACAAAAAGGGGGTCGTTCCAGGAGGAGATGAGCTTATACTAGTAGCTGGAACCTGCTTTGTATTTACAGATTGAGGCCGCTGCATCATTATAACTGGTTCCCTAATTGACGGCTGAAGTTTCTTATAATCACTTCCAACAGCCACATTACGACTTTCTGTCTTTGCTAGCGGAGGTGAGGCCTGCAAAGGCGATGCCAGGGAATAAGAAACTGAAGGATTCGATCCAGAACTTGGCCACCTTTTCTCAGCTGGCACTGCACTTTGTTGGGGTTTTGCCCATTCCAACCTCGGCTGTATTCTCTTCAATGGCTGGAAACTTTTGCTCACTATTTCTGAAGAAACTCCCACCGGAACTGTGGATTTTACATAGTTAAAATCCTTCTCATCCCTTCTTTGCTGTGTTGCAGGAGAAAGGTTTGGTTTTGGTTGTGGTCTTCCAGATATGTTCTGACTACCTGCCACTGATAACTTGTTGGTACCAGCAGGATCACAAGTTTCTTCTGGCTTTGGTGGAGCAGGTGGGTCCTGCTTTGAAGATCTTAAGGATTCTACTGCTTTCTCAAGATCTCCTTCAGCAGCAACAACTGCTCTTTCAACCTCCTGCTTTGTGCACTTGTATCTGATTTCCATGTCAGCAATTCGTGCAAGCTCTTCTGATATGTCAATTTTCAAGTTCCCACCACCAATAGTTGATTCCTTATGCTTAACTGCTTCTTCTTCACTTCCTTCCAAAAGCCATGCCACAGATTCCTCCACTTTGCCTTCATTGAAAATAAGAGCCATTGTAGCCCGATCATGAGAAAATCCCATTGCTACAAGCTGCTGAGCAAGTGCTTCAAGCTTTCTTGACATAAGATAGCCATTGCACCGCTCGTGCAACTCCTGAGCTCGCCTCTCCTTCTGACGCTGATGTTTCCTCTCATTCTTTTGACGAATTTTTTCTCGCTTATCATTGTCAGCTCCTGGTATTATTTCCGGCCGGACGGGAAGATTTGAAGTTTTCTCTTTGTGCTCTTCTGATTCACCTGACCAGCTACCATTATTAGATATTGAATCAAAGTCAACCCCAGCTCCAAGTGAGCCTCCCAAATGCTCATCTGTGTCGTCTATGTTTCGGAAACGACCATTGCTCTGAAGAGGTGAAGCAGATGATGATGGTGCTGTTTCAATGGTATGGAATGTTCCCAAAAGTGGATTGTAAGCACTAGCTGGAACACCACTAGCTGCATTAGCAGGTCCAGAAGGCCTTGCAAAAGCCTTCTGAGAGTCCTTGCTGGATTTTTTATCTTTGGACTTCGACTTGGATGCAGGAGACATCGTTGTCACCAAATATAGTCCTGAAAGATTTAAGACAATACTTTCCAAAATCAATGATGCACAGAAAGAGTTAAGCAGTCAATACTCCAAACAGTAAGAGCAGTGGTCATCTCATTTTTCTGGCATGTTACCAAAATGGTCAATGAAAAGTAAAATAACAGTTTAATTCTCGCAATTATTTTTTACAAAATAAACAAACCCAGATGCTTTTCACAATAAAAAATATGTGCTGAGATCCAAAAGCTCCAAGTGAAAAATTGACTCAAGGATGCTAGTCAGCTGTGACCAAAATTTACAATATCGTGCCTGAACCACAAGTGTATAACTGGTATTCAGTTCAAGAAAGCAAATCGAAATAAACCTCGAGAACTACACACTGAGTGAACATGTTTCCTGAATGTGCAAAATTCCCTTCACAGAACATAACAGAGTATCAATGAAAGTACACCATATTAACAGAGTACCAATCTCCCAAGACAGTCTCAAGACAAATTCCCTTCTCAGAACATGAAAATAGTTACAATTTTATAATCAATTTAAAAAGCAATTAAAAGAACGAAAAATAACAATGGAAAAGACTTTTCAAAAACCCTTCAAAACGTGGTTTCTTCTTACAGATGCATTCAGGGAATGCTCGAGCTTATGCAATAAGTTACTCCTCTGACCATAACACAAAGTTCCAGCCATATATATATATAGGAATTTTTTATCCTAGGTCTTCAATAGGAAACTTTAACTTCATTGTTTGGCAGAAAAAATAAAATTTAGTGAACTGATAGCCAAGTTCATTCCACCACCATAAATGTTACAGTTAGTGCGTCACTCTTGCATATCAAGACCAATACATGATACAAAAAATTAATGAAAACTTCTATTGGTCTAATTTTCGAAGTTGACAGCTTCCATATTTGTCCATCTTGTGCTTACCAATAACACTGAAAATATTCTCCGTATAAAGCTTCCTCACCATGCTTGAACTTTCCAGACAGAATCTAACTGGATTTTACAATAGAATGAAAAAAATTGACATATTCTTCTCTTGCATATCAACTCTCCATTCAGAAAAAAAGTTATAAAAATTTTAAACCATAATGAATGCAGGTAAAAACATTAATAGTAAGAACCAAGAAACAGGAGAAAAAAACTTTGGTAGGCAAATCTAGCTTCTGGAGGCTCTTTTTCTTCCACTTTCTAATATATTATACAAAAAGGAAGCAAATAAATTTTATCCTCGCAAATATTTAATGATAGCCAGACTATTTTTGAGAAAACTAACTAAATCCTAACCCATATAACACTCTCCAAACACAGTTTCCCAAGATTCTTGCATTCACAATTCTTTAAAGCAAATAACAGAATCCAGAGATATGAATCAGATAACATCACAAAGCCTTCCTACTGATGACTAATTCTCTAATCCAAAAATGGGGACAAAAAGAAAAAAAAATTCAACGGGGAGAACAGAAAAGTTAAATTTCACCCAAACAAGGAGTTCAAAGATAAGATCGATTGCAGGCTAGCACCCCGTGTTTTCTGAATTTCGATCACGAAGAAATCCATTCCGCCACAGCCAAATTTACAAGGGACTATAACACAAGCCTCCATCTTTGCAAAAAAAGAAGAAAAAAAATCTAAAAAGCCCAAATTTGGGGCTAAAAAAGAATAGAGAAGATTTTGGATTTCCATTCCCCTGAATAGTAACGCATACATCTGGAAGTCATATTTCAACCGAGTATTTTTCCTCAAGACAAGAACAAGATTTCAAGAAGCCAATTCGATCGATAAACGATCATAATACCCCTGATAGAAGAAATTCACGATTCTTTCAACAGAACAATGCAGATTCAGTAGAAACTCTAAACATATACAGAAGGATTCACCGACATGATCAATCAAACAAAAGAAATCCTAAAAAGGAATAATGAAATCCAAAAAATAAAAATGAAGATGAAAAAAAAACGAAGGGAAGAAATCAAAGAGAGAAATAAGAAGAATCGAGATACCTGGGTTGAATGGAAGGAAAAATATGGATCCAACGATCGAGATTGAAGGATCGAAGGTTGAGAGAGTTAGATGCGAAGAGATAAAAGAAGAGAGATGTATTTCGAGGCCCAAACTGAATTGATAGAATTAGGGTTTTGTTTTGTGATTTTTGATTTATTTACAACAGAAAAAGAGAAATATGAGATTTCATAATAACCAAAATTCACTCGTTTATAACGGAACCCCATTTATACCTTGCCCCTCCTTCTCCCCCTCTTTTTCGTTCTTTTCTTTTTCCCATTTTATTTTTTTAATATTATATCCATTTTATTATATTATTATTACATACATTTTTATTTTTATAAATAAAAAAATATTATGGATTATAATTTTTTATTTTTTTATTTATCAGTATATTTACTACTAGTAATTTTTATTTCTCATATTTTGGTAGCCTTTTTAAAAATTCAGAATTAACGGATGATTAGATATTGGTAAAATTAATTTATTTAAAATTTTAAGGTCAACCTATTTCTGAATATATTCTAATTATTCATTCTACTTTATAATGATTTATTTTGATTTTAATTATTTTATATTATAAATTGTTAAAAAAATAAATTTTAAATAATAAATAATAAAACTCAATTTAGAAAAAAGAATTAAGTCGAGCTGATATTGATCCAAAAGCACATTTCACTTTTTAAAAAAATATTAAAAAAAATTTGCTGATTTTTCTTTCCAAGTCCTTGCTTTTCGGAAAGTTTAATGTGTTAGATGGATGAGCCTAGTGGCAATCTTTCAACATTGGTCTAAACTTGCAAATAAAATCTATATGGATATTGGAGAATCTTTTTGAAATTAAAGCTTTACCCTGATTTATTTCCATTTAAAAATATTTATTATTTAAAAATAAACTCGGTCATGAAGATTTTATTTTTAAGATAGTAAACAAAATAAAAAAAAATAAATTACAACAATTTTTAAATTTATTATTTAAAAACATAAATTTTATGGGTTTGTTACAATTTGAATACCGAGCACACATGTATTCATAAAGATTAACCCTCATCCATGGAGAGCACCATCTCAACTTAAGATCGTATTCCCAACTCAACAATTTGTTAGACTTTGTTGCAAAGTCCACATCCCAAATATTCGAAGTATTTATTTTTTATTTTTAGAAAGTAAAACCTCATTTCAACTTATAAATAATTTCCTACCCTTAGAAGAGAAGAAGAAATAATTTCATATGTATTTGTTTGAATTAATGTCGTGGATATGAAAATAGATGTAGGTATTGATGACGGTAAATGCAGCTTTAAACTTTTGACACTTTTTATTGGATTCTATGAACGTTATATTACTTTTAAACAGCGTAACATATTAGTGACTTAAAAACAAGAGAAATGCGGTATTGATTTGTCAAAAAAAATCATACAAGATAATATTCTTAAAATGAATACAGGTGTGATGATTTCACCAATAGAAATCACTAGCGAAAAAGATCATGTTGGTTTCAGTTATATGTTTTATGACGGTGAAAAAAATTATTAATATCAAGGTCCATTTTTGAAAGTTTACACTGAAGTGAATTTTACTGTCCATCAAAAGAGTTTATATGGCTATCAATTGATGAAAAAATTATGCACTAGTAGCAAAAGGTTTGGTAAATCAATTCTTATTGCATAAATTAATGAATGTAATAATAAGATACAAGATATTTTTAAAAGAAAATACAAGTTTAAACTTTAGATATAACATTATTGAGAGAGATAACTATAAACATCAAACATTGACCATAAATTTAATGTAATAATATTTTTCCATAGATGCCTAATTTTATAACTAATTTTACATTGATGCCTTCATTCTCATCCCCACCTTGAGAAAAGAAGGCCAATGGTTTCATTTCTTCCCTAGGATTTTGCAGAACCTTAAAGTTTAGATTGGTCAGAGGGATGGAAAAATAATAATCGAAATTAATTTTTTAATTATATTTAAATAAATTTAATAATATTTATTCATAAGTCTTTCAAATATATATATAACTCATTGATACGATGGACAATTATGATTCATTAATGGTGCATGAAATTCATAAATTGACGATGTATCAAATATAATTCTATAAAGTATTAATATAAATCAAACCATACAAAATTTTATCAGTTTAAATTAAACTTGTTCATATGTCGGGTTATCTGTTTAGGCCCAACGGCCTGCCTGAAAATTAAGAGGGTTTGGATAAAACTATTAGACTTGAAAAACGGGTTTGGGTAAAAAAATTGGGCCCGTTTCAAATATAGGCAAAGCTTGAGCTTGAACTTTCAAGACTTGAGTTCAGCTCGGCCTGACTAATTTTTAAGTTTATAATATATTATATTATATTATTTTTATATATTATGTAATTTAAAACACAATGAAAAATAAACTTATACTAAATATATAATATTACAATAGTGTAAACATTAAAATAATATTAAGGTAACTATATAAAAATTTTAATAAAATTATTAAATATAAAATTAAAATTATTTTTTAAAAAAAATTAAAAATAATACGGGCGAGACTAAAATGAGCTTGGATTAGTCTTTTGTAAATATGGATGGGATTGGGTAAAATTTTAGATCCATATTTCAGGTCGAGCTTAGACAAGCATAAAATATATCGATACCATGTGACCCGGCCTATGAGCACCTCTAGTTCAAATTTATTTATTTTTATTTTTTAAAAATCCTAACATAAACTATTTTCACTAATTTAAATAGAAAAATATTTATTTTATAAAATAAAAGGATAGAATTAATTATTAATTAAATAAAATATAATTATGTCTGATTTGGATGATAAGTGAATCGAAACTAAAAATACAGTAGGAACCAAACACAAAATTGAAATTAATGAATGTTAAGTGCATAAAGAAAATGGGTTTTAAGAAATTCTTATCCCTTTAACGAAGAACCTTCATCACTAGCAATTTAAAGTAATATATTTTTTTTCCTAAAAAGAGAAATGGATACTGAAAATGTATTCTTAGGTAGTAGGCCTTTAAAACAGTATGTAGTTGCTACCACAAGTTTCCAACTGAAAATGATTTAATTAATAGTTCATACAACTCAACTTGGTTGCATGGTTGGAAAACACAATCAATGAATCCAAACAAACTCTCTCTTCAATTCTCATAACAATAACATAATTGCCTATTAATTTCAATACTCCATACTCAATTCATCAAGCAGTCTCTTTATCTTCAACACAAAAACAAAATTAGTCTCCTAAATATTTAATCTCAAGTACTTTTGCCACCATGTCTCATCCGACAGAGGTAATCTATAAACCCTCCAAATAACTACCCTCATGCATTGTTTTCTTCTTAGCTTGTATTGTGGGGTAAAACATTTTGAAATTTGCATCAAATGTTAATAATGTTAGAAATGTGTGTTGAAAAATTCAGAAAGGAGGGATGTCGATTCCACGATTTGGAGGGTGGGATTCGGGAGCTACCAATTATTCAATGGTGTTCTCGCGAGCTCGTCACAACAGGAAGCAAAATAAGTCTGATATTACACATAGCATTGGGGGCGACCACGACTCCAATCCTCCTCCTGTTGATGCTGATGCTGCTCCTCCTCCTACTCCTCCTGCTTCTTCTTCTTCTTCTTCTTCTTCTTCTTCTTCTTCTTCTTCTTCTTCTTCTTCTTCTTCCTTACCTCCCAAACAAGACAACCCTGAATGTTCAGCCCCGGTATATATATATGCTTTCATTTTCATTCTAAAACAAACTGTATTGCATATATACATATATATATTTTCTGATTTCAAATGTGTCCAAAATGTTTATGCAGAAGAAATGCAAGATCTTGAGCTACATTAACCGTTGTATCAAGCCATGAATATGATGATCCCCCGCAAGCTCAAGCCGGAGATCAAGGATCATTAATTTTAGTCTAATTAATGAATTAGTTGTGGATATTTGAAGCACTCGATTGCCTTCACTGCTAATCAATGCGCTCATAAATGGTGCATGCATCTGTAAACTACCATGTTTTGTTTCTATTTCCATCAATCCACCATAAACATTACATAAACAAAAAGTTTGTACCGTCTTCTCTTCTCCTCTGCGTAAATCTATTTTAATCTAAAACTACCGTCCTAAAATTCAGATTTCGACTATTGCACCCCCCCCCCCAAAAAAAAACCCAACTAAAATATGATATTAACATTACATAAAACATGAATGCGTGAATATTTGTTTATATATATACATATAAATTTCCAAATAAATACTTCAACAATTGTTTTGGTTACCTTCCATGTCCATTTTTCGGTCCATATTTAGGATTTGAGATTGTCCTTCCCAACACTATCGTTTCCAAAATTTAAAGAGTACAATATGATATACCACTACACTCAATACATGTTTATGCTTAAACACATTTAATTAAAAGTTATACAAAGCAATCATAAATAATTAAACATATATAAATAATTAAACCTTGATTTTGTAAATTATGTCCATATATATCATCATATTTACTAGATTTGCTACGAAATAGAATCTCAATGACATTCCTCAGTATTGTTTATCTTGTCCAGTTTTATTATTTATCATTTTAAATATAATATTAGATGATCTTGTTTAGTGTTATAACATATTATGTTTCGTATCATGTTTTAATTATTTTCTCATATCGTATTTATATCATATAGTTTTATCATGATCAGTATCGTTAAGTCTATGTAATGTAATCTAAACAACAAATTTTGTGAATAGGCTTTGCCTTTTCTTTTCTTTTTTTATACGAGCTAGAGCGCAAAAGGGTCATGTAGACGAACTTAATAGGTTACATGCAATTGAATTGATAAATTTTGTGCATAAAAAGTTCAAGTAGCTGATGCACATTTAAAAAGTTCATGTGTATTTTTGCAGATTGTTAAAAACCCTCTAGTTCTGTTAAATGACATGAACCCGGGTTGAGGAACTTACTTCAAGTTCTTCTTTGCAAAGGTTAGTGAAATCATTCTTTCTAAGCTCAGGGGTCTTCAACCCAACCCTCTATGTCTAACATGGTTGTGCTGTTCTTGGTGGTTGTGAAAATGTAGAACATTTGTTTTTTCATACCTGAAACAGAAGATGATGACATTGAATGGTTTAGCAGAGCATTGTTGGGTTATTGGAAAAGATAGTCCTAGATCCATCCCCAGTACTTGTGTTGGTGTAAGCATAACAGCCACCCAAGGTAAGAATTAGCAAGGATTGGTGTCAATTAGGACTATAAGAGACCATAGTATCTGTTTGCTATTTTTATTATAGTTTTAGTAGTTTCTTTTTCTTTAAAAAAAAAATAACATTCCCCATATTCACCCTTCCACTTCTAATCTCACGAAAATTCAACCACATTTCTTTCCATATTACTATTGTTACAGTGAACAGTTTATGCTTGCTCTTTCAAATCACAATAAAAATAAGTCATGCAATGTTAAAAACTTTAAAAGATAAATAAATAAAATAAAGTGAAAGAGATGAGCTATGGGATTTCAAGTCAACACTGTTAATTAAATAAAATAATTATTTTTTATTTTTAAACTCGTGAATAGTGTTTACTTTCATAATGAGTTTATCGAACTGAAAAATTAAACATTAGATTTGCTCTAGTGAATATATCTTTAGTATTTTTTTAATTCTTATATTGAATTGTCAATTTTTTTTTAAATAATCATCAAAAACCAAATTTTTATATAAAAAGAAAGAGACGTAAAAATATGAAAAAAAATTAACTAAACGTTATTATTACCTTCTTTATATACATATAGAACATAATGGGTTTAAACATTCTTACTTCTTAGGATAGTGATATTAAGAGCGCTGTGATGGTGCCTGCCGGATCTTCTTTCTTAGCTTTCTTGGGTGGCAAGTACTTGAACACCCAGGAAACGAAAACCCCTCCAGATTCAAGAAATAGGTTTTTCTGTACATACTGTTGCAAAGGGTTCAAATCGAACAAGGCCTTGGCCGGCCATCTTCGAATCCATAGTCAGCATCCTCCCATGTCAAAAACTGAAGGGAACATTCATGGCAAGTTTCTCATCAATGAAGTTGCTATGCCAGCATATGAGACTCCACCGCGACACCGATTCCAATGGTGTTCACCAGCCTGCAATGCCTGAAGAAAGCAATTCTTTAAGTGAAGCTGCGACCACTTTCAAACAAGGGACAGGGAGTACGGTCTCTCCAAGGGATGATCACCACAACATAGATTTGCTGAAAGACATTAATGACAACTGGTCTCGAACCGAGAAAAGAGGGTCGAAGAGAACTGCTAGTGAGCACGATATAGTTTACGATGCCGAGCCCTTCAGGGTCTATTACGGACGGATGAAGACTGAAGAGACCTCAATGGAATCTGAATTGGGAGCCGCTGATAATGAGAGTACAGTGGAGCTATCAGGCAATCCTGTTAAAACTCGCGATAGTCCTAACAAGTCCAAGTCCAGGTCCTGCCGTGGAAGAAGGTCAGTGAAGCAGACTAAGGCGGTGAAAAGTGTGCACCGATGTGAGATATGCGACAAGACATACGAAACGGGTCAGGCACTTGGCGGCCACAAAAGCTATCATCGGGTGAAGGATCCATTGAAGCAGCGAAAAACCGAACAACAATCGTGCGGTGAGGTTAAGATGGTGACCGGAATGGTATTGCCAGGGTTAGCGCCCGAAGAAGACGATAAAAATCCTACTAAGAGGATGCTGGATTTTGATTTTAATATCCCGTATAAAGAATAATTTGTTACTGTTTTGAACTCATCTTCTACATGTAAACATCTGGTTAAGGTTTTACTCAATTTGTATGAATTAGTATAAGTAAATTAAATTATATATGTATTATGGCGTTCATAATATAATAATTCTCTACCCATTTTACGGGTGCCTAATTATAAGTTTCTTTATTAAAACCTGCTGCCTTGCGTTGCGTTTTAATTGTTTAATTCTCATATTATTTCCATATCTTATAATTATATTGATAGTTTAAATAATTCACAGTTTTATGTTACATGTTGTTAAAATTTTTTCCGGTTAATTGAATTTAAATTTATTCACATTCTTAGATTAAATAGATAATAACAAGTTCTTATTTAAACTTAACCTAAAAAGCATATACATATTTAATAAAAATATTCATCTTAATATTTTAATAATTCTAAGTAATAAATTTGTATTTGAATGTGTAATGATACGTCCTTGAACTGTTGATTAAGTATTTAACTACATTTTCAGGTTGTCCAGTGACCAGGGAACATAAAAATAACAAAGACAAGTGAATTTTTTTTAGGAACTAATTTAAATGCTTAATTACCTTCTATACACTGACACAAGATTTCTGTTCATAAAAAAAATTTATATTCAAATAAAATTGATTATAAGATTAATGTAGATTTGATCATGGATTAAATTGAATCAAGTTAATACAATATTTTAGACCTATTTTTCAGATATATCCCTAACTCAATTTGAAAAATAAACTTAAACTTCTATTTAAACCCAACCAAAATTGAAAACACTAAACCTAAATCTAACTCGATTCGCCTATATTAAATTTTTAAAATTATTTTTATATAAAAATAAATTTAAAAAATATAATACATCAAATATATTAAAAATATTAAAATAAATATTTCAAAATAAATTAAAAATACAATAAAAAATATTTATACTTAAGTAACACTAAAATAATTACAACATTATAAACAAATATCTCTAAAATATTAACAAAATTAACAATAAAATAAGAATTAAATAATATCCAAACAATAATAATAGAGTCAAATGACAATAAAACAACAGCAATGAAGAAAAATTAAACCGTTTAAAGACCAAAAGAAGCCAAAAAATCCTACTCAAACCTTGATCCATTAAGTTGTTTTTTTATCCAATTTCATTTTTTAGGACGATTCCCACCGGAACCTTCAAACCCCATTAGTGCAAGTACAATGGTTTAGGGTAGGTCGCTGTTGCTACCACTTACCGACTAATACTTTAGCCACTGTAGTCATTACATGTTTCCTGAAATACTTTTCTTATTAATGAACTATCAATAACCACAAGCGTGATCCATATTGATAATTAAGTTACTAAAACTTGCATCAAATCATTTAATATAATATTCAAAACAGTCATGACTTCCATTTCCGCTTATGCAATCTGCAATGTCACTAAAACTACTTTGGGCAAGCTTTAAGTAAATAAAAAACATAGAACATCCTTAAATACTTGAAAATCCTTTTCATCTATGCTCACTATAGAGCAGAAGCGCTAGCAAAGCACGGTTCAAGCAAAAATATATATATTCGAGGGGAAAGCAAGGGGCAAAAGGTGATAACATGGCCAATGGCACTCTCAACTGCTGTAGAAAAAAACTGAGTCCTCTAAATCTTGTTGAATGCAACAATGTCACAGCTTTGAATGTATTCGTTGCGTGGCTCTGTCGTGAGGTACTCCTCTATAAGAGTATCAACCGAAACAAGATCATCCACTATGGTAAGCATGATCTGTAGCTTCTTGATGCCATAACCAACAGCAACCAGCTTTGCTGCAAATATTGAATTAAAAACATATATAATCATTAGGATAGTCGCTGTATACAACATGTGCACCAACTACGCTACTTGGACTCTTCATTTTCTATAAAATACCCATGTCTTGTACATATACAGACATGAATATAAAGATATAAATATACTTGTGTCGGACATATACATGTATCCAAAACTTACCTTTTGAGCCCAAGGTGCAAATTGTTTTTGACACATATCTAAGATAAAAAGAAAGTAAAACCAAACCATACATGCTCCCCACAAAAGTCCAGGCATCTCAACGGATCGAACAGCTTCTTCCAACTTCTTCATATCAGTCTCATCATCCCATGGTTTAACATCCATAAGAACAGAGGACTTTCCACCTGCAAGAATCAATAATGTCAAAAGACTACAATAATCAAAGCAGCAAAACAATGCATCCTCTGTATGAAACAAAAATGGAAGGGTCAAATTACTTTAATCAACAAACTACTTACTTTCTTTCTTCTTAGCTGACTTCTTTGCAGCTTCCCTCTCCTCTGCAGCCTTCTTATCCTCCTCCGTCTCATCACCAAATAGATCCAAGTCGTCCTCATCATCAGCAGCCTGTCAGAATAAAACAGGTAAAACAACTAACAAAGCAATTGAAACAACAAAACTGATAATCAGAGGAAGAATGCCACTCCCCAACATTAACATTTTGTTGTGAATAAGATTCAAAGTTACTAGCACTTTTCTAAAGGCAATTGCTTTTCTTTTCTTTGGGTATATTTGAGGAAGCAAAGGGAAAAGAGAAATCAAATTTTGAAACTTAAACTCGAGGAGAGGAGACAAATCAGGACAAGACCTATATATTTATAAAGTTTCAAATTCATACAATCAAATTACAATTAAAACTAATAGCAAAACAGACTGATTTTCAGAGCTTGTTGAATAGATTACACATCCAGGAATTTCTTTTTCCTCTAAAAACAAAGAGAGCAAAATTCAGTATGTTTTATTCAAGAAGTGATTTAACTGAGTATTAGGAAAAATCCTACTGCTCATCAACTAAATATTCAATCTTTCAATAAATAATCTATTCAGTTAACTACTTAGTATATTGCTGATATACTCTGTAGGCTATAATATTTAACTATAGTTTAAAGGTGAAATTTCACTCTACCAAAGTCTTACATTTGATAACTACAAATTAAGCTATGACATTCTCAACCCTCCATTAATAAGAGCCGATCGAACAAAAACTTAACATAACTATAAAATTGGGTCCAATAAGTCAACTTGAAACACACCTCAGCTTTAGCAGACTCAGCTGGAGCAGCTTTGCCACCAAACCCAACGCCAACAGCTTTACCAGGGAAGCTAAAAGCAAATTGAAAACAATTATAAGTTTTCTAAGACATAATCTTCAGATTCAATAAATTTTGCAAATACGGATCATGCCAAGCAAAGAAAAACTATTATCCTAAAACAGGGTATCATGAAAACAACAAAATGAATAAGAAACATTACCTGGCGGCAAGTTGAGAAGAAACAGAATTATACCACTGGCTAACATTGGGGAAAGAATCACCAGGGTTCTTCAGAACAGCGGCATAAACTTTTATGTCATCCTTGGTCAGCTTATTCCTGAAATAAAATAAAAGAAAACGAAAACAACAAAATTCCCATAAATATTTCATTACTAATACTAAAAATATTCAAAAAAAAGTAAAAAAGGTTGAGTTTGGGGAAAATAGGAAGAAGATAAATAGGGAACTTACCCAGAGATGTAAGATTTTCCAGAGAGGAAGTCATTAAGAGCTTTAAGACCAGACTCGGTGTGGAGATTTGAGAAAGTGACGGCCATTGGGTATTTGAAGAAGGAAAAAAAGTGGAGATGAGGAGATCTGAGCAAAAAGGAAATGAAGCCGGAGAGACGAGTTGAGAACGATAATTGAGTGATATATATATGGCGGAGTCACATTGTGAGGCTACTAAAACCCTAGATATCGCAAGTGCAATGGCATATTCCAATTTTAATTAAAATAATATTTTTAAAATGTTTAAATTAAAGGGATAAAGTATTTTTTAGTCCTCAAGGTTAATAATTTTTTCAAATTAGTTCCTCAATTTTTTTATTCGCATTAATCCTTGAACTCGACAATTTTTTTCAGTTTTGGTCTATAATCAGATAATAACATAGACAAAAGAAATTTAAGCACCAAGTTGAAAAAATTATTGAATTTAATAACTAAATATTTTATTACTTCTTAATTAAATGTAAGATCATTTTGTTGAGTTAATCATATATAATGGTTAATGTATTTAATCGAATTTAAATATTCATATAATATAGAGAAATAAATTAAAAAAAAAGGTTCGCTTAAAAAATAGTCTGACTTAGTCTCTACTAATCAATATTTGAATAGTCTAATTTTTTTAAGTTTATAATATATATTTTTTATTTTATGTATCGTATTGTACATATTTTCTATACATATATTATATTAATATAAAAGTTAGTTTAAATAGTCTTGAGTTAGATTTGTGTTTCAAACTTGATTAAATTTAAATAATTATGTATGATATTAATATCATAAATAAATTTGAATTATCTCATAAATACCTTCTCTTCGAATCATTTATTTAAATAATTATATTTTAATATTCAATTAAAATATAAATTAAGCTATAAATATATTTTAATTATTTATTATTGTTGTGAGGAATTGAACTCAAATATATATATAATTCTCAACAAAATAATTACTTTTTAATACTTTTTATTAACATCACTTTAAAAAATTTTAGTGTTAAATTAAAAATTAAAATCAAATTTAGATATTAAATTTAAGAAAAACTCAATTATGAAATTAAACATTCAAACAACACTCATAGTATATTAACTCTGGATTTAAATGTCTTTTTATGCCTACCTACCATGTTTAGACATGGAAACTAAAATTTCCAAGTCCGAACCCAATCAAAGACAATATTTTTTATAGATAAAGACACCTTTAGGGATGCATAAAATGGTAGCCTCATGAAGTTGTGTTTTTGTTCACAAAAAAAGGCAGAAATTACAGAGCCGTAAAGCAAGCATAATACAAAACTAAACAAGAAGCAGTTAATGTAAAGAGATACAAATTACAAATTAATCTGTGAGTTGAGCATCAGAAAAAGATGCATCTTGAAGCTGAATCACTTCACTAAAATCCACGTATTTACCCTTCAAAAACTCAGAATTCCATTTAGCAGAAAGCTTAGGGACCCTTCTCAAACTTGGGTCCTCCAAGTCTACATAATATAGACCATAACTTGAATCATAGCCATCCAATAATTCAAATAGATCCATGAAGGACCATGTGAAATATCCTCTCGTATAAGTGGAAAAAAAAGAGAGAAGAAAAACATTTTTAAAAGGAAATCAAGATATCTATTTGTATAGAAATTGAATCTAAAATATTTTCTTTTTTCTTTAAAAGAAATTTTATCTAATTAGATATGTTCATAGGTTAGGTCAATTTAATCCGTCTCAAAGTATAGGAACATGAAATTCTATCCGTGCTCAAACCATAAAAAGACATTTCTCAAGTCGGCATGAGTGAACCTGAATTTACACACAAAAATGGATCAATCTCTTCTAAATCTATATTAGTAATAGTAAATTGATAAGGCTCGAGTAAAATGAAATGTCCAGAAAACGAGCTTCTTCTTTTTTTTAACCTTATTTTTGTACAACTGCAAAAGAATATCCTAATTATTGCCAATTTAGCTATGAGGTGTGGGGGAGAATTTTGAAGGTAGAGAAGAAAAACAAAATAGAAACAGAGACATATATACCTTATGGCATCAAGCACACTTCCAATATATGCATTCAAAGACTTCACCCTTGGCCAGTCTTCCAATGTAGAATTCTGTCGCGTCCTTTGACCTAACACATGTTCACATGTATACATATACATATACATATACATATACATATATATCATTTAGGTTTAGCCTTAGTAAACAATATAAAAGGGAAAAAGATCACCAAAAATGAGAGAGAGACCATTTTCATGGATATAGATAGGAGTGTTTCCATAAGCTTCCTTGACATACTCTAGTAACCCTTTGAGGGCCCAAGGTGTAACAGAGAACTGAGTCAAACAGTAGCAGGTTAGCGATACATTTAAAGTAACACTAAAAACTAAGATCCTTAAAAGCTTTGGTGTAATGGTGTCTAACCCACCTCGAATTTTGATTCATTATGTGGGAAAGCTGCAAGAATGAGAATGTAAGTTCACAACAATTGAAAGATTAAAGCCCATAAAAGGAAAAAGGCTGCCCAGAGTCAAGACATCTACTCTGGATTCATTTTGCAGGATGACATACGAATTAGTTCTATCGCCATATCCGCTGCAGGGTCTCTGTGCTCCATTTCTAAACTGCTAGGCTGGTCCTTAACAGACATCGCGTTGTAAAAGTTAAGCCCAATGAAATCAAATGACCCTTTGACCTGCTTGGATTCAGAACTGGTGAAGGCAGGCAACCTTGAACCGGCATTCTCCTTCATTGACCTAGGATAGTCCCCATATACCAGGGGATGCATAAACCTGAAATATAGAGGGGGAATTAATTACTACAATAAAGTATGCCAAGAACAATGTAATGGGGGATTTTAAAGATGATCCAAGGCAAATTCTTACTAGAGCTGCATCTTACCAACCAAAATAGAAATCATTGGCCCTTTGAACAGCAATTATATCTTCAGTTGTGTTTGTTAAAGGAACAAACCAATAATTGAAGAGGTTAAACCCTACAAGTCCATGTTGCTTTTCCTGCATTAATTTTTTCTTCCAAATGATCAACTAAAACTTGATATCTCAACCAGCCAAGGAAGGAGCTGGGGTTCTTGCTTTTCAGATCCTTACCTGGTATTTTTTCTTGTATAAATTTGCCACGGCTGCATGTGCTAATAAGATATTATGAGCTGCCAGATATGGCTCGGTTGATGAGTTGCCTTTGGAACAATTGAACGGAGAAGGGGCAGAGCATCGCTGAGGAGGCACAAATCCAAGGTCATAGCCTCCTAAAACGAACACATTGGCCTCGTTTACGGTAGTCCAATACAAAACCCTATCTCCAAACTCTCTGAAGCATATGTCTGCATATGCTGTAAAATCTTTCCTGTACAAATACATTAAACCTTCTCTTTATTAAAGAAAGATGTATTATGGAAAAGAAAAATATATTCATTAGTTACAACATAACGATGGAAACTTTACACAATTCCCCGATTAAGCCATCCTCCATACTCATCTTCGAGTGTCTGTGGCAGATCGTAATGATGTAACGTAGCATGTGGTTCGATTCCTGCAAGTAGCCAACAACCATACATATATCAACAGAAGAAACGAAGTTTGTCCTTTGTTTAAACAAATAACAAACAAATTGGTATTAGCCATTAGCTCTAACCATTTTTGATTAGTTCATTAATAAGATTGTTGTAATATTGCAAGCCCTTTACATTGACAGGTCCTCTTCCATCTGAAGAGGAAAAAGAAAAATTAGCGTTTCAGTTGGGGAAAAAGTAAAACATAAATAGCCTTCAAGTGGTTAAAATGGAGCATAGATGACATTTCATACTAGGGATGAGCCTTGACCATGAAATGGAAAATCTGTAGGCTTCCAAGCCTGTATCTACCATGAGTCTAACATCTTCCTGCAAGAGATCGACTTGTAATTAACTTCATCGTTCATCATTTTCTTGTTAATCAAATCTGTCCTGCAGTTCCCACGATAGTTGTTCATGGATAGAGGAGCTCTACGTGACTTAACAAACTCCAAAACTAATTCAAAAGAAAGAGGAAGGTTTACGAACTCATGGCTTAACCCAGTTAGTTCATGCAGGCTGATATGGGATTCAAATCCCAACATTTGCAACTTTTTCCACTATGATCTCCTTTGTATCAAAAAAGAAAGTGAAAAAGGAAAGTATGCAATAGGATAATTCAATAACCATGTGTACCTTGTACTTGTGATACCCATCACAAGCTACGTCTCCATTGCCTTCGTTAAAATTCCCTGAGGCAATTAATCGGACATAGTTAAGTCTCATATCATCATATAATATCTCAAATTTATCCCCTTAGTTAAATGATGATTGATAAAAGGATCGTTGGTATTTAATAGGTTTGTAATTTGAGTCTTAGTCCATGGAGAATAAAAGGATTTCCTAGATATCCCAAGACCTCGCTGGTTTCAAGCAGGGGGGAGGGAAGAAATATTGAGAAAAGTTCCCACAGCATATGCATATGAGAAATCTGTTTGTGTTTGCTCTATGAGGCTATGAGCAACGATTTGAGATTGGAATTGCTTCCCTATAGATACAACCTTTTGAACTATACATACACAGAGAAAATAAAAGACATAAACAAAGCAATGTGAAGGAAATTTAGAAAGTAAAAATCATTCAAACCTTCAGCATGGACAAAAGTATCCCATATGCCAGGCGTCCTACCATCTTTATCAGCCGCACCTTCATACTTTTTCATTTGTCATTTGGCAGCAAATAGTTCAAGTGCATTAATATTAGTTTAAAAAATTCCATATATATTATAAAATGGAATACAGAAACAGACAGGCCTCACCTGATAGGCTGAAGTTGATGCACCGAAAACAAAGCCCGGTGGGAAGTCACTTCTGCTATATCCACCACCACCCACAGCTGCAAAAACTACAAATTTTAACTGAAAAATGAAGAAGAAGTTAAAAACCAGATTTAATTTTGCGGCATCCATGTCTCATGAACTCTAAAAATAATTAATGCAACTCATCAACTAGTATTTTGTTCTTTCAAGTTAGAATCTGTGGGGTTCTGGATATTGAATGGTTGGAGGGAGTTAGATGTCGGGCTTCTTCGGGTGTACACGTTTGTTCCACGCGTCCAATATCCCTGGATTATATTATTCCCTGCTCCATCACATATTCATCCCATTATTTTGACTATAGCCTCTAGATACGATGAAATAAAAATAAGAAACATGGAAAATTTAACAAGTATAAAATTTTTGTCAAATTGATAAAAAATTATAAAAATTATTTTACCTTTTGCATTTTTAATTTTAATGATAAAATTAAATTGAGAAGCCAAAATTTATAAATAAGAAAATACAAAGATAAGAGTATAAAATTTGAAACCTTTAAAAGAACTCATTTAATATTGTTGATGACCATTTTTGCGGTCAAAATACGTTCATCTGTTTAACCATAAACACAATGGTGAAAATCACAGAGATCATCAAACCAGTGGTGAAAATTCATTATTTCTCTTTCAATATCTTTCTACAATATTTGGTACAACAAAAATGGTTCATGTACATAGGGATTTTGACGTTACAATAATTATCACGTATTCAACACCTGTCTGACAAACTTAAGATAAAATAAGTGAATTCGTCCGAGATAAAAAAAGAACACAATATTTCTCAACGTGAATTTGCAGTTGGAACTCTTGCCTTGTGAGGGCTATTCATATGCTTAATCCCTTGAGAATGCAGCCTTGCTGGTGACTGTTGAGGTGGTGTTCTTGGTGTATCCATTGTTGTATGGATTCGTTCTAACGAAACCCGAACATCGGCCATGGAAGGCCTGTTCTTCGGATCCGTATGTAAGCACTGCAATGCGAGAGCAGCCGCTACTTGTGCTCCTTTCTTAGAGTACTGTCCCCCCAACCTTGTATCCATAATCCTTAGCATTTTCCTATTGTCACTTAGGAAGGGTTTTGCCCACTCCACCAGTGTTTCTTCCGACAAACCAGCTCGGTCATCATACATTACCCGTCGTCCCGAAAGTAATTCTAATAGTACAACACCGAAGCTGTACACGTCACTCTTTGGGGTCAGACGACCTGCAATGTTTAAACTAGTCCGTTAGTTGGATCAATACCCCTAAGTCGAAAACCACATGCTAAGAAAACAAGTTTGAGAAAACAAAGATCATATCAATGATTATATCAATGTACCAAGATGATCATATCAATGATTATATCAATGCACCAAGATGGTAATGTTTCCCAATATCATCTCTTTCATGATCTTTATAACTTCCAACCCGAAATCCTTTTTGTGTCTACTATAGCTATAGTTGCCTGTAATGCAGACTGCAGTTAGTTTCACCTCTCAAAGTTTCTCTTTTAATTTAATTCCCCCAACAGTGAAACAAAACGGTAGCTGGTATGATCATGTGTATTAAACGTTTCATGTTCAACAACTCCTACCCTCTGGAAAATACGTAGGAAGAAGCAGAAAAATATATAGCCCCCGTGGGCCAAAAAGCATGCTGTTTATTGGAATCTAGGCGTCCCAAAGGCCCTAAAGTTTAAGAAGGTTGAATTACATTGCTCAGTTCATTTCCCAACTCACTGCTAAATGTGATCCGTTTCCTGAACTTATTCGTAAAAGAGGACTCAAGAGTAGTATTCAAAAGAAAGATGATGGACACCTGTTGCTACATATTCAGGGGCTGCATAACCTTGAGTGCCTACAACTCTGGTTGAGACATGAGTGTTATCGCCAGTTGGACCATCTCTTGCCAAGCCGAAATCTGAAAGCTTTGCATTGTAGTCCTACATGAATTTATACAGCAGCAGCATTAGTCATTCAATTAAACGCTTGATCAATAGGAAGATCTCCGCTATACAAGTCAATCACAAGTCAGAACTTTCCCAGGCATCAGCATACCGAATCGAGAAGAATGTTGGAAGCCTTTAAATCACGGTAGATCACATTAGCATTTAAACTATGTAAAAAGGACAATCCCCGTGCGACACCCCTAGCAATGTGCATCCGCGTAGCCCAGGAAATCGGTTGAACACTTTCTGAAAGAAGAAAAACATTAATGGTTAGCTAAACCTTAACACTATAGCGTCCCTGAACAAGGCTTCCACGAATGGGAGCCAACCGTATCCATACGGTTTAACTCCGTACTTTTATGCGGCAATGCCGCGATGGAACAGACTATAGGGTTTAAGATAGATAAATGGAAAAAATGAGCAAAATCTGTAGAAAATGAGATGCTTACTTCTAAATAAATGATTCTCCAAACTTCCCTTTGGCATAAACTCATAAACCAAAAGCCTATTCTCATCCTCTGCACAATAGCCAATGAGCTTCACAAGATTTTCATGGTGAAGCTGACCCAAATAGTTAACTTCTGCCTACAAGGTTTGTCAGAGAGGAAATCAGGTACACATATGAAGTTGAAAAGAAAACAAAATCAAACGAAGAAGAGGAAATAAAACTTGTAAATTGGAGTACATACAAGCCATTCCTTGTGGCCTTGAAAGCTTTCTGCCGCAAGTCTTTTGATAGCTACAACAATTCCAGTTCCGGGCTTGGTAGGAGCCAAAGTGTTCTCATCAAGCCAACCTTTGAAAACGCATCCGAATCCTCCCTCTCCGAGAAGAGTCTCCGACCGGAAGCTTTTGGCGGCAGTTTTAAGATCAGAATAGCTAAAAGCCTTGAGATTGCTAGAAACAGATGTATCAACATTGAGATTGCTGGAAACTGGTGTATGAGTCTTTGAACCACCTAAAATAACAAATAGCAGAAGCTATAAATGTATTGCCCTCTAAACCATATGAAAGCTGCACTTTTTTGTTGATGAATATGTGAATTAGGCTCAGAATTCATCGTCTTTAGTTGCTTAAAACACACATCTACTGGACCCCTTTGTAAGATTCAGATCAAATACAGAGAATTGAGGATTCCATCAAGAAATTGAATGGGGATTAATCCATTATAAACCAAGTGAATTTTGCAAGATCTTTGCTGGGGGCAACACGTAAAGAACCCAAGCTACACAATCCATGATGTATAGTGTATACGTATGAAAATCTTAATTTAGACAAAGAAAATAAGAGGAATTAAATGAACAGACCTGAAAAGTTAGTGGAAGAAGCATGACCGCACTTAGCAGGTTTAGGCCAACAAATTCCCATGGGAGTGGATGAGATAACAAGAAGAAAGAAATGGTCAAATCATGAGGAAGGTAATTAAGTTGTACTCCTCAACGAAAATGATGAACCATTTAAAGGGTCGAAGAAAAAAATATGGTAAGAGAAGAAAATAAGCCAAAAGTCCAATTTCCCATTGAAAGAGAGGCATCTGAATGAACAAGTAGTCAATGGAAGATGGTGACCCAAACCAAAGCAAAGCCTAGGCTGAACTGGATGTAAAATATCTACGCTGTTTACATATTAAATAAAATTTATTATGGAAACCCATTGCTGAATTGTGTACCCTACATAATAAGCGATGATATTTTGACTATTGACTTTAAACTAACTCCATGTGCCCTACCGCGTTGAATAGGTAAAAGTGTGCTTTTTTACCTAAATAATATAAAAAATAAAATTAATAATTGATATGGCCCATGAGATTATTTATCAAAATGGTATAACTTTACTCGTACCGCTTATTAATTTGGTGATACCATATTAAAATATAATGATTTAAATTATTCAATGATCTAATATGCAAAATTTCCATTTTGAGTGGCTGCTGGAAAAAAGAAGTGAAATGAGCTGGCGGCACCAAACCTTAAATTTGGCTAATTCTCTTTTAAACCCTTCTTATTTATTGTTTTTTTTATTTCCCATTCAACTCACTACATTGTATTTAAACAAATCTTTAACTTATTTTTATAGTTAAATAAACTCTTAACTTATGATTTTCACTCATAAAATCTATTTATTTTAATATTAAAGTAAATATATTTTACCAATATTAAAGGGATTTTTAGTATATTAGCTCTACTAGATTGTATGTTGTTGAACCTGGCACCTGCATTGCAGAAATTGTTTAATTATTTTCAATGCTTAAGAACAGATGAAAACATAGATAGAAGGCTAATTAAACTATTATAATTTGTTTAAACAAGCTTTTATACTATTTTTGTAGTTAAATAGACCCTCAAACTATAAATTTTACCCATGAAAGTTCTTAAATTTTAATATTAAAGTGAAACTATTTAAAAAAAATATAAACTAATTCGCATTTTATGTTGATGTAAATTTAATAAGAATAGTTTATTAAATAAAAAAATAAAATTTTAAAATTTCTTGAGAGTGCTTATATACATGACATTTTTAACTACTCATTTGAAATTTTTTATTACTTTTTTAGATTTTATGTTGATGTTAAAGTGTATATAATTTTTATTGCATCAACAAGAAATTAAGATAAGAACTTAAAATTCAAAATATATTTATTTTGATATTAAAATAAAGGGCTTTCATGAGTACAAATCATATGTTAAGAACTACAAAAATAGATTGAGGGCTTATTTAAACATAATGTAGTGAGTTAAAGGAGAATATATATATATATTTATAATGAGGGTTTACAAGGCAATTAGCCACATTTAAGGTTTGGTGTCGCAACACCCTTTCATTTTTTTTTTCTAGCAGCCACTCAAAATGAAAATTTACCTATTAAGTCCTTAAATATTTAGATTATTACATTTCAATTCGATACTGTCAATTTGACAAGCAACACTAGTAAAATCATACAATTTTGATAAATAATCTCATGGGTATACCATTTCAATTATTAATTTTATTTTTTGTATTATTTAGATAAAAAAGTCTTAAAAGTATCATTAGAGCAATTTTATTACAACTATGATTACATTTTATTATTTTTTTCCAAAAAATAATAAATTAATCATCATAAATTAAATTCAAAAACAAATTATTTTTTTGTTAAATTTTTATTATCATTGAAAATTAGTATTATACATCAATATGAGATATATACAACATATCACGTGTTATTGTTTGATAACTATATTATTTTTTAACAGTATAAATAATTAAAATTTTAACATAAAAGATAAAATATAATTAATGTAATAATTTATAAAAGGTAAAATATAATTAATGTAATAATTTATTCCTTTTTAATAAAAAGGTCAAATGCAAATATAAGTTAGTTTTACCCTTTTGAATACGAAACAGTTGACCCTTTCCTCTCTAATTCTGCTTCGCTCTAAAAACAACAGTATTTGATTCATTCTAAACAAACGTCCACGTCAGATGATAGATTCAGTTGATAAAGTATGATAATGTTTTATACAATATACGTATAGTGCGTAGCAAGCCTGGCGGCTAATTTTTATTATTTGATTTTGGGTTTGGTTATTTTGTAAAAAAAAAACCTCCTTCTTTTTGTATTTTTAACGTTGATTCATAGGAAAATATTTGATTGGCGAAAACAACAATTTTCTAAAGAACATATGTTATACTTTTTCTCTAAAGTTAATAAATCATCCGAAATATATTAAAATATAAATCCCACCTTCAATCATAGCCTTCTTTAACACCTAACTGAGGGTATATTTATTTTCTAAAAAAATAATTTATAGAAAATATTTTTTATATTTATTTTATGAAAAAAACCTTATTTAAGTCAATTCTTTTTTAAATCCAATTCCCTTTTTGAAAAGGGTAATTTTTTTAAAAAAAAATCTCTCCTGATTTTTTTATAAAAATTAAATTTAATCAAACACAAGTTATTAATAACAAATTTTTAGTTTCTATTTTTGAAATATTAAAATATTGGTTTTCTTATATTATTGTTTTCAAGCATACATATTTATAATTAATAATAAATTTTTATTTATTATTTTGAAAAAAATACTTAATGTTACAAATTTTAATTTTAAATGATTTTTTAATATTGTATTCCAAAATTCTATTAATATTTTAATAATAAATATATATTACAATTAATGAATATTTACTAATAAAATATTCTAATAATATAAATGAGTCTCTGTAACTTTAAAAAGAAAATATTTGTTTAAATTATTCTTAACATTATTTATCCTTTCCAAACTTCAATGAGTTCTTCTACCTCCAACATGTTACTATCCACTTCCATATATATAATATTCCAAATTAAGCTTTACTTAATCAAATGCTTCTATAATATTTCGCAATAAATATAATTTATAATGTATTTGTTTTACTGAAAATAATTTTTAAAAATAAGTTCAAAAAGAGGCTCCGGCTTCAGTTGATGATATTGTTAATAAAGATAGGACTGGGATCGAAAATGAATGATTTTGAAAGGCAAGGGCTGAGACCGGAAATTCGTTGGTTTGGTTCCGAAGAACTCATTTTTAAGCAGAGGGCTTGGATATTCTGATGATTATTTTCCCTGTGAAGGGTGAGAAGCACTTACCTCTGCTACTGACGCGAAAATGGCGTTTGAATGGATTGAGGGAGACGAACAGAGCCTGTTTTTCTGCTTTCTCTTTAGGTTTTCTGCTTTTGTTTGAATTAGGGTTTATTTTGTTTTTTTCGGGTGCACCGTTTGGTGGCCCATTTGTTGGTGAACAGCTGGCTTTGCCTTGGATTTGTGGCCTGTTCGGTTCTTCATTATTTTAATAACATCAGTAGAATATTTAAAAAAAAACAAGTTCAAAAAATGTATTAAATAATAAAAAATATTCTACTAAAATCATCCTAATATAAAAAAAATTAATTTTTCTAAAAAACCAATCCATTTTTTAAAAATCTAAAATTGAATGTATTAATAAGTTTGAGGGTCGTGCTATTTCTGATTGAAATTTAAAAATAAAATTTGAGTATAACGTTATATATATTTTTTTGGTACATTAAAAATTGGAGAAGACATCAACAGTGATCATTCGATTAGGATACTGTTTTATTATAATAAAAGCATATTTCATGTCTATTTTACTACATCTTCAATTTTTGTAGTCGAGTAGGATTTTCTATTTATACAACAAAAGATGATTATTAGCTCAACAGTGTTGGACTACATTTTTGTACCCTTAGCATTGCGAGTTGTGAGGCCGGCACTAAGGGCCTGAAGCTAGGAGTAATTAGCGTTGGGCTGGTTCGGCAAAATACTGAAATGGAGTCGGAACTTCATCGGCCGTAAAAGGCCCATCAGGGTGAAAGGTCTTGACTTGAGAAGAAAGAAAACTGGGAACACAACACAGAGAAAATTATGACACAACACAGAGAAAATTATATTTAACTAAGGCCGAGCAATATAGAAGAAGAAGAAACAGAAAGGAAGAATAACAACCAAGTGTGAGAAGTAGGAAAAGCAAGTGCAGAGAAGAGAAGAAAGATGAGCAGCATTGGAACTGGTTACGATCTCTCAGTCACCACTTTCTCTCCCGACGGCCGCGTTTTTCAGATCGAGTACGCCTCCAAGGCCGTCGATAACAGTGGGTTCGTTCTTCTTCTTTTTTCACTAATAATTATATGCACATTCTGCTATTGTTAGGTTCTCAATTATCTTTATTTTTCAGAACTGTAATTGGAATAAAATGCAAAGATGGGATCGTTATGGTATGCTTCTTTTTCTTTTACTTTGATTGCTTTTTTTGAATATAAAATAGTTTCGTTAGAATGGATATTGCTTTTTCAAGGGAGTGGAGAAGCTGATAGCATCAAAAATGATGTTACCTGGCTCTAATCGTAGAATCCATTCCGTTCATCGTCATTCCGGCATGGTATTCCCTAGTTTCCTCCCCCGTTTTTTCAGCTTTTAACTTCAATTTATTGCATCTTTAGCCACATTGTTATTTGTCAATGCTAGCTTTGGATTCTTAGTCTCTCGCTCTCTCTTTCCCCTGATATTGGATGCTCGAATTTAGGCAGTAGCTGGATTAGCAGCTGACGGCAGACAAATTGTGGCCCGTGCTAAATCTGAAGCTACTAGTTATCAAAGGTCTTTATTTATTTTTCTCCTGTACATCAATTACTTAAATTCAGCTTTAATTATGTTGTTATGTGTTCATCTAATTGTAATTGTATTTTGTTGGTGGTGGACCTCGTGGTTTAGTGTGTATGGTGAACCCATTCCTGTCAAAGAACTTGCTGAACGCCTTGCAAGTTATGTCCATTTATGCACTCTTTACTGGTGGCTCAGGCCTTTTGGCTGTGGGGTAATTCTAGGAGGTTATGATAGAGATGGACCCCAATTATACATGGTTGAACCGTCTGGCATCTCCTATGTAAGTTCATTTCTTGCGAATGGGGCTTCACGCTAGATCTATCGGTATATTTATCTTCTTTTCCAGTCAATAATGTATTTCTTTCTGTATAGAGATACTTTGGTGCTGCAGTTGGGAAGGGAAAACAAGCTGCCAAAACGTAAGATTCAAACTATTTCTTTCATGTGGAACTTAGAATATGACTTTTAATGGAAGTCATTTTGTCATGCTAGCTAGTTAGATGAGATCAATGATTGGAGCATTATATATTCTGTACTTTTATTTGTTTCCATCTCAACCAGTGAAATCTAGTATAGAATTTGGATGCAATGGTCATCCTGTTGAAGGGCCTTCTAATGAGATCATTTTCCCCTTCTTATATATTCTCTTTTATGAAAACCAATCAGCAAAGGATATACTCCTGTCATTCTCTCGAATTGTTAAGATTAATCCCCCAGTTATGCTTTCCTTCAATAATGTGATCTGCCCCTTTTTTTCTAATAGAGTAAAATTGGATGCATCATAGAGAAACCTTTAAAGTTTGAAATAAAAAACTCTCAATGGAGAGCAAGAGAGTCCTAATCCAAGTTTGAATTAATCAGATATAAGAAAAAGGTACAAAAATGTGGAGTGGATGAAGCAAGGTGGATTAAGGAAAATGATGTACGAGTTGTGCACTATCTGCTGTTTCACTACTTGCCATATTTGCCTATGATTCATCAACACGACTTAATGTAGCCTTTACATCAAACTGGTTGGTCCTAGCTACATGAAATGGTTCTATCCATTCTGTTTGTTTTGGGGCTTTGTGCTCCGATGGATATAAAAAAGTTAAAATCTTTCTTATTATCACAACCTTTGTAATCTTTGGTTATCTCTTTCTCTCTGCATTCATCTTCTGAGCATCTGATAATTTAATGGTTGAATCGATTGTGGACAGGGAAATTGAAAAGTTGAAGCTGTCTGAAATGACATGCAGAGAAGGGGTCATTGAAGTAGCCAAAATGTGAGTTTTGGCTATATTAATTCTTCCTGTTTTTGTTCTAATATGCTTATTTTGATTCTGGGGACGTTAATTGTTGGTTCTAAAATTTTATGTGCACTTTTTTTTTTTCTTAATTTTCACTTTTGAAGATTCTTGCTTGAACCGTCATTTTAAATGCTGTTCTTTGTTGTCTTTGCATTAGGCAACAACATCAAATTGGTTTTCTTATTCTCTGTTTATTTGTCTATTCTTTGAGATGTCTCTAGCTTACCACAATCTATGACTCTCAATGGGGGGTAAGATTTATGTTTTCCCTGATGAACTAGGGTACATGCATGCTAAAACTTGGTAGAAATTAGCTGCCTAGAGTTTAACGTAACTTTAAGCTTTTGTTTTACCTCAAAAGAGAACATTTTACAAAGATGTTCTAAAAGATTGTCTTAAATTTAATTCATTTCCTCTTTCATATCGCTAAAGCTGTTGGCTACTGAAACTGTAACACAGAGTATATAAAATAGTTTAATCCTGTGGCAAATCTGATTTAACACCTATATGTCAGAATTCGGCCTTGGACCTGCGGTGGAAACATTTACCTATGACATTAAGTAAGAACTAACTATATAAACCTTGTTTGGATTATGGATTTGTGTGTGTATGGTGCCCTACTCTATGATCCTACTTGCCAAAGAAAAGCCTTATTTCTCTCTTATCCAAACACCAACTAAAAGCAACCTCAGTTCTCTGGCAATAGTAATAGTTTATGATAAAGTGTTTGGATTATTGGTCGTTGTTTGAGTGCCTTCCACAATATGACCCTACGTATTACAACAAACTGAAATCTATCTTATCGGCAACAGTTAGGGAATAGTTTAATTACCCTTCCACTGAGTTGGCAATAAATACCAGTAGTGTTGCCATTTTCTTGCAGTGCATAAAATTCAAAACAAAATTTGAAGTGAGCAAGAGAACTGTAAACTTATAAGATGGAGGTGCAAGAGGAGTACCTTCTTTTAATGTTAAATTTTCATATTCATCATGCATTGCCATACGTGGTATTTTCTTCCTTTTCTCTCTGAATGCAAGTTTTCAATGCTAGTACTAGATGTTAACCATGCGCGTCATTTGTGAACAGCATATATAAGTTACATGACGAAGCAAAGGATAAGGCCTTTGAACTTGAGATGAGTTGGGTCTGTGACGAGTCCAAGCAACAACATCAAAAGGTAATTTTTACCGTCTCTTACTATGGTATTTGTTTCAACTTTCTAACTAGTTAGAACAACAAAATGACGCCCTTCTTGTCCTAGACAATGTTGGTTGCATGAAATTGACCTTGCCATTTTGCTCATTTAAGACCATATACTAGGATTTGAAAAAGTAGGGTATTTTTATTCTTTTACCCACGTCTTTCTGGCCACTTTTGACACAAGAATCTCCCATTGAATGACATGATGGAAGTGATTCAGGATATCTTAGGGACTAGGGTTTAAAGTGCAATAACCAGAAAAGCAATAAGCTTGAATTAATTGCATGTCTACCCCTTAATAGAAAGTACGTTAGTTTCTATAGACCCTTAACTTGGACTCTAAGCCTACGTTTTTCCTTAAGAGTACCCAGGCCCATCACTCATGTCAGATGCATATTTGAATGTTAGTACAGATATATGATTCTTCAAAGACCCAGATGAAAAAACACAGAAAAAATTGAACATATCTATGTCAGATGCATAATATAGCTCTGAGCTAACATGCTTGAAACTCAAGAAAATAGGGACACAACTTTTTTTTAATTGAAAATAGATAACTTAAACAAACTGGACTAGAAAACAAAAACCTAATAGCGTAACGAAGGCAACTCTAAGATGAAACCTATATTATTTTAAATACTAAATATAACCCTGAACTTATAAAATATTACAATTTTAAGCTCCGTAAATATAACAAGATTAACAAAATAAAGTCTCAAGTAAACAAATCCGTGATTAGCTTCTTAGCTTTGTGCATCCAGGAGACATTTGTGGGCCTTCACCAAACATTTCAAGAACCAACTTGAAATCTTTCTCCTGCTTTATCTTCAATTGGGTTTACCTGCACTTTTTTTTGAATGCTTTTACATTTTATCCTCTATTTGCTTGTATGCTCAAACAATTACTTTAGCATGGCAGACCCATTTTGTTTTTCAGATACTGTCGCTTAGTTGCCTAAAGAAAGTAAAAATTAGGAATGTTAGCTTGCTTAACTAAATCATTAGCGAGACTTCGGTGCAATGAATGATTAATGACTCTTTGTTTCGATGTCATTAAATTCCTTTCACGGATAATTTATTGCACTATTCCCATATGTTTACATGTTTGTATTCATAAAAAATGTCGATGGTTGGATTTCAGGTTCCCGATGACCTTTTGGAGGAGGCTAAGGCTGCGGCTAGGATTGCCCTAGAAGAGATGGATGCCGATTAAACATGAGTGGAGCCAGAATACTGTTGCAATGGTATTTTGATCTTCACTAATTTCTCATCTGTCATAAACTTGATGTTTGATTTATGATCTAAGTCATTGACTGGTTAAACATGTTTCCTTGTATTATTTCATCAAGAAGATCTGCCGGCTTTTTTATTAGGGCCTTCGATTTCGAACAACTACGAAATGCGTAACTGCCTTTGTTAAGGCATCAACTGTGCACGGGGATTTAATATAAATATGTTCATATGAAAATATAAATATTAAAAAATGATTAATTGGGCTAAATAACAATCAAATATAATGTAACTATGAGAAAATTGGAA